>NW_022631128.1:3213890-3413525 GCF_010015895.1 Lontra canadensis | reverse complement strand
TTTTTTTTTTTTTTAGTGAGTTTTTGTACCTTGTCATTTTATCCAGATAAGAATAGATGAATGAGAGAAGAAAAAACTAAAAGCGTAGGAATGATAATTGAATTTGGGCGTATTTTGCTCTGTTAGAAGAAACTGCCTCCCAAAGTTTTAAAGAAAGAAAAACTGTGTATATATATACACACACACACACACACACACACACACACACACACACACAAAACAAGGGTATATATGATGAAGGGATGGAATATGACTGTAAAGATGAAAATTTAAAAAGATTCTAAAAAAGGAATTGATAAGAAGTTGGTTGAAAAAGAAAATAAAAGGAAAGAATGTGATCAGGCTGGAGACTAGAACAAAGTGATGTGGTAGATTTAGGGTATATTTTGATCTCTTAGAAGAAATTGTATCCCAAAATTTTAAAGAAAGAAAAATCTGTACATATACAAAAAATGAGGTTAAATACAATGAAGGGAAAGAATATGACTATAACAATGAAAATTTAAAAAGATTTTTAAAAAGGTATTGATAAGATAAAATAGTTTTTAAAAACCTTAAAATAGGAAAGAGGAAAAATTTTTAAAAATAGAATAAGAAAAAAATAAAATTAAAAAAATTTAACTTTGAACAACTAAAGAATCATGGGGGAAAACCATGACTTCTATGTACTGTATTCCTGCAGCTCTGAAGTTTTGCAGTTCTCATTGATCGGTGATGTTGATCATGGCTGGATGTTCTTGTTGATCTTCTGGGGGAGGGGTCTACTGCATTGATTCTCAAATGTCTTTGCCTGAAGCAGAATTGCACCACCCTTGCCACGGTCAGAATAAGTAAACTGCTCAATTTTGTTCTCAGTAGCTTTTTGTTCCCTGAATGCTTTCTGTACAGCTTTGGAGGAGGAGAATGAAGATGGCAGCTTCCCAGTCTCCAGCTTAGAGGAGCTGAGACCTCAGGACCCCACTCCTCAGTGCACCCTCAGAGAAAAGCAGTCAATCATGCTTGTCTCCCTGGTCTCTGGCCACTCTATGCTCACCCAGCCTGTGACCGAGCATTTCTATCTCTGGTGCACAGCCCTGTTTGGAGTCTCCAAACCCAGCAGATTCTTGTAGTGTGTTCCCATGCCACTCCTCCCAGAGGAGGAAGGAGGGGTTCTCCCCAGATCTGCCACTTATGGGGTCCATGCTCAAAGAGTTCCTTGGATCACAGTTTAAGGTAACCCCAAGCTGAGAGACCACTCTTTGGCTCTGTCTCTGCAGCCATCTTCCCCACTCTAATACCTGGGAGCTCTGCCCCACTCAGGCACCCCCGTTTCTTTCTGTGACCCTGAGGGCCCTGAGACCACACTGTTCCTGTGAGTACTCCACCCCCAGCTTAACCTCTGGAACAAGGTCCCTCAATGAAGCAGACTTCTAAAAGTTCCAGTTTTGTGTGCCACTGCTCTACCACTTGCCAGGAGCTGGCCCCTGCCCCCATGGTCTCTCTTCCCATATATCATCTTGGATTCACTACTCTACATGTCCTACCTTCCAGAGAATGGTCGATTTTTTTAAGATTTTATTTATTTATTTGACAGAGAGAGAGAGAGAGATCACAAGTAGGCAGAGAGGCAGGCAGAGAGAGAGGGGGGTAAGCAGGCTCCCTGCCAAGCAGAGAGCCCCATGTGGGACTGGATACCAGGACCCTGAGATCATGACCTGAGCCGAAGGCAGAGGCTTAACCCACTGAGCCACCCAGGTGCCCCTGCCTCTTCATTTTTAAAAGACATTTTTACTGAGTATAATATTCTTGCTTGACAGGGTTTTTTTTCTCTACTTTGAGGATACCATGCCACTGCTCCCAAGCTTCCATTGTTTCTGATGAGATGTCCTCTAATTATCTGTACATAATGTCATTCTTCTCTTGCTAATTTCAAGATTTTCATTTTGTCTTAGTCTTTCAACATTTTGACTATGATATGTCTGTTTGTGCCTCTCCTTGAATTTGTTCTTGGATTTCAATGAGCACCTTGCATGTGTAGGTTAACATTTTTCATAAATTTGGGAAATTTTCAGTATTTCTTTAAATACTTTTCTGCTCATTTATCCCTCTCCTCTCTTTCTAATATTCCTGCTATGTATATGTTGGTATATGTAATGATGTCCCATATTTATCTGAATCCCTGTCCCCATTTTTCATTTTCTTCCTTTCTGTTCAGATTCCCAAATCTTTATTAACCTATTTTCAAGTTGACTAATTTTTTTTACCATGTCAAATCTATTTATGAGCCTTTGTAGTCACCTTTTTTTTTTCATTTTGTTTATTGTACTTTTCAACTCCAGAAATTTTATTTGGTTCTTCATTATAATTTCTTTCACTTTATTAATTATTTAATGAGATATTGCTATTACACCTTATTTTCTTTAAGCAAGGTTTCCATTACTTATTTGAACATATTTATGATAGCTACTTTGAAGTCTTTGTCTGCTAAGTTAGTATCTGGGTCCCCGTAAAGTCAGTTTCTATTGTATTTTTTCTCTATATGGGTCATAATTTCTTGTTTCTTTTTGTATGTCTCATTTTTTGTTGTTGAAATGGACATTTTAGATAATACACTGAAACAATTCTGGATACAGATTCTCCCTCTCCTTTCTAGGATTTTATTGGTTGCTTGCTTGTTTATTTATTTTGTGACTTAGCTGGACTATCTAGGTGAAGTCTATTTCCCCATTGATGTAGAGCTTCTGTTTCTCCCCAGAGGATACAACCTTAGGCATGCACACAGTATTCCTGACCACCATGAATGACTGTGGTTTTAGCTTCTCTCTTTTTGTCTTTTTCCTGATGTACTTGTTAAACTTCTGGCTGGTATGCTTCTATTAGTATTATACCTAGCTCTTAGTCTCTATTAATTGCTACCTGATTGCTCTATTGTTTTTAGAATGCTCTGCAGCATAAATTGCTCCATAATATGATCCAATCCAGTTGGGTTCTTTGACAGGGACACCGTGTTACCAGTCTTTTATGTTTACTAAGATCTAACCTTAAGAAGAACCTCTGAATTATAAATCAGGAGCTGGAGCATAGGGTGGGAATGGGGGATGGAAAATCCACTATTTACTAGATGCCCCTCCTAGGTCCTCTCTTTGGAACAGGTGATATGTGTGTATGCACACATGCATGTACAGGAGGCACTGGTGCCACTCCCAGCTGCTGACACTAATTAGTATGGATCTTCTGCATCTCAGGTGTGTGAAGGATAGAATACACAAGTTTGCTGGTTCTGATTCTACCTGAAGTAGGTCTTCTACCCCCAGAAATCTTGGCAAGATAAGAGCTACACTAGACTGCCAAATGCTTTGGATTCCCTCTTTTATAACACAACACAATACATAATTAGGGGACTGTTTTCTTGACCAGCTGCCCTGTCTGGTTCTCCTTAAATAGTGGGAGTCGGGCACCTCCTGGTTACTGCCACCTACTCTATATAGATCTTCTACATAACAGAGCTGTCAAAATGGGACCTGATGATGTCTGAAAAGCATACAAAATAGTTTTTCCATCCCAGGGGTCTGAGGAAATGAGATTTGCCACTTGATAGTTGAGCCTGATGAAATAGTTCTTCTGCGTAGCATAGCTATCAGGGATGGCTGCAGTCTCTAGTTCAAATACCATGGCCTTCTCCTGTTTTTACTGAGTTTCTATACATTTTAAAAATAAATGTATCTCAACTTTTTGTAAGCCTGTTAACCAACTTCCAGAGGTTTTGCTAATTTTGATCAGTTTTCTACATGTATTTCCAGGGGAGAGGTTTCCCTGAGCTCTTTACTTGCCATTCTGGGAATTGGAACATCTTTTCTCTTTTGATAGCCACTGTTGTAGAATGAGTTGTTTACACTTAGTCTCTCTACTTCCTCACTTTATTCCTTTCTCAACCAATCGAAGATTGGCTCCCATCCCCACTATTCTCATGTGGTAAACCTCCTAATGACCTCTAACCTGTCAAATAGATAGACACTTTTCAGTTCTAATTTTGCCAGAAACTCTTCACAGAATTTGTGGACCAATCCCCTGTTGCAGCTCTCATTCATCTTGTTTTCTGTGATACCATTCTCTCCTGAGTGTCCTTCCACTTCTCTCTCTCTTTTTAAAAGATTTTATTTATTTATTTGAGAGAGAGAAAGAGAGCACAAACAGAGGGTGGGGGTGGAGAGGGAGAAGTAGGCTCCCCACCAAGCAAGGAGTCTAATACAGGACTCAACCTCAGGACACTGGGATCATGACCTGAGCTGAAGCAGATGCTTAACCAACTGAGCCACCCAGGCATCCCTCCCACTTCTTAAACTATGCTTCGATATTCTATCTTTTAGATTCTTCTTTGTCTGTCTGCCCCCGAAATGTTGGGTTTTCCCAAACTTCCCTCCTTGTCACTTCTTCCTGTATGAACTCTCCCTATGCAACCAAATTCACCCTCTTTGTTTAAATACTACCAATATTCAAGTGTCTCCCAAATTCACATCTGTTATATATCAGGCACTGTGTTAAGCTTCATGTTAAGCTTCATGGATACAGACATGAAAAATACACTTGGAAACCCACAAATCTAGTGAAGGAACAAATGCTTAATTTAGTATAGGAGTGCCAAGGATGGCCTCAGAGGGGAGTTGGTATTGGAAATGAATCTTGAAGAATTTGTAGATATTGTCAGGTAGTCAAGATATGTAAGTGGGACACTCTAACTTCTTGAAGAGCTTCTGAAAAGATGATGAAGCAATCAAAAGTTGGTTCATTTGCTGAGTAACACAAGCAGCTCATAAATTGGTTGGGATTGTTATTGCAAGCAACAGAAACTTAATCTAAAACAGGCAAGATGTTTATTAAAAGAATGCTGGGTAGCCTTGGATACCTGAGGGAAGGGATGGAGGAGGGCAGAAATTGGTTAGATGCAACCAGAAAAGTGATCAGGAACCACATCAGTAAGGGCTTTATAAGACATAAGAAATTTGAATAATATCCTGTTCATGATAAGGAACTGTCACATGATTTTTACTAGGGTAATGATAACATCATTTTTGTGTTATAAATACATCATTCTGGCTGCTGTATAAAGTTGGGGAGGTGATGGGGCCAGATTAGAACACAAAGACCATTGGGTCAATGCTGGTCAATGACCATTTCATGATGGTTGGTGCCTTAAGGCATGAGCAGTAAGACTAGAGACGAAAGGATGAATTTGAGAGACATTTGGGGAATAAAATCAACAGGACTTCATGACCTGATAGCAGAATAGCAACATCTCTTCCCCAAGGACATATGGTTGGTCAGTGGTAGAATCTGAATTAAAACTCAGTTCCTCAGGACTCTGAATCCTGTACTTTATAAACTTCCAGAATGAACCTGAGGTTAGGGGTATAATGAATAGCATAAACAAAAGTACAGAACTAAGAAGACAATATATATAGGGAAACAGTAAAGAGTTCAGCTGGTGTTGGGATTTGCAAAACTGGCATAGAAGGAAGACATCTGAATGTAGATGGCCTGAAATGCCACACAGAGAAGCATAGACTTTATTCAACTGACATGTATAGGAGTGACATGAAGAATGTATCTTTTTGAGAATATTAATCAAGTGTCATTGTTCAAGAAGGATTTGAGGGCAAGAGACTGAAGGGTGGAGTCAAATCAGAGCCCTTGATGCTGTTTAGCAAACTTATTCCTCAACAATTCCCTCTCCCCTTCCTCTCAGCAGGTTCCAAACTTTTTAACAATTTTCTTCAGACCTTTACCCACCCGCATTGCTTGCTTCCAGCAACTGGTCTTTATTGAAAGAAAGGTAAAGGACTTATGTAAGAATGCCTTCCATTCTTATTCCCTACTGCTAAATTTATATCTAGCTGGCCCCCAACCTATCCTCTTTAGTATTAATAGCTACCATTTTGAGCATTTACTGTCTTATGTAATCCTTACAACTACAGTGTGAGAAAGATTTAGTTCTCAATTTGTAACAGAAAATTGAGGCTTGCAGTGGTTAAGTCCCTGTCAAGTTCACTCAGATAGCAAGTGGCAGATTGGGATTTGAACCTAGGGTTCTTTGGTTCCAAAATCACCTTATAACTACTACAGTCTGCGAGTGAGTGGTATCTGCACCACTACCCTGAAAGGGTTCCATTTCAACTATCTCCTCCCACCTCTTTGGGGCCCTTCTCCAGCAACTACTCCAGCCTTTCTTTTAAAAGTCTACCTCTCTACTTTCATGGACTTTTTCCTCTCAGTGAATATATACCCTAAAGTATTATCTACTAAAAAATAACATTGAACCAACAAAATGTCAATTTCACCCAAAGTTTTTTTTCCCCCTATAAACATCATCTTAGTTCATACCCTTTATTCTACATGTCTGTAAATATTTTTCTATCCTGTCTCTGCTTTCTCAGTTCCCACACTGAAATATGATTTTTGTCTCTACCACTGCATGATATCACCTTTGCTAAAGCCATCAAATTGACAAATCTTATTTCAAACCTTGTATTACCTAGTCTCTTTGTTTCCGTCGTCTCCTTGTCACTCTCGTCCACTGTGTTTTCTTATTCTCAGCTTCCATACCACTACTTTACTTCAAACCCCCATCATTCCTTGTCTGGATTAATCTTTTTTCCCCACTCTTACTATCTCAAGCCTATTATCCACACTGGCTGTAAGAATGACCTTTCTAAAATGTAAATTTAACCGTGTTGTTGCTCTGCTTAGAATCCTTTAATTCAAATACAGAACTACAGGGCGCCTAGGTGGCTCAGTCATTAAGCATCTGCCTTTGCCTCGGGTCATAATCCCAGGGACCTGCATTGAGCCCCATATCAAGACCCACATTGAACCCCGCATTGGGCTCCCTGTTCCACAGGAAGCCTGTTCTCCCTCTCCCATTCTCCCTGCATGGGTCCCCTCTCTCGCTGTGTCTCTGTCAAAAAATAAGTAAAATCTTACAAATAAAAAAAATACAGAACTACATAGTATGTTGTACATGCTTTTTAGAATTATGTCCCTTATTTAGACTTTCAGCCTCATCTTCACTCTCTCTTTCCCCGCATACTTCATGTTCCATCCATATTGAATGCCTTGCTTTCTCATACCTTCATGCCTTTATATGTGTTTGCCCACTTTTTCATACATTTCTTCTCTTTGGTCACTGGTTGAACTTCTCTTCCTCCAAGACTCAGCTTAGATGTAATTTCCTTTGTTCTACCATTCCTAACTTACTGCCCTGCAATCTCTTCACTCTTGTTTCTTCCATATTTCTCAATCCCCCAGTTCGTTGTTCTACCCTCTATTTCAACACAGTACCTCTATTAGCACTAATAGATTCCAATAACAATCATAATACATCCCAACAAGATAATGAATTCCTCAAAGACAGAAACTGGGTCATAAATATTTTTGTATCTTCAGTGCCTGACACATAGTGTGTTCTCAATGAATGTTTGTTGAATTTAAAGGATGAATTAATGAGGCTGTCAACCTTGCCCCTATATAAAATAAGAGATCCAACCTATGGTAACAACCATAGGAATATAAATAGAAGAGACAATAGGCCTTGGCTGGATAAGATGAACACAGCAGGAAAGATAATTGGGGATATTGTTATCAATGACAGAGAATGGAAAGTTAATTGAATTGAAATAAAAATGCTGAAATAAGACTGGTTATTTTTAATGTAAACATGAGACATCCAGGTAGCAATTAACAACCATTGGAAATTGAGGTGCAAGGTTTAGGGATAAAGCTGAAATTTTTAAGGTAGAATGGGGAAGTGGCCTTTTCTTATAGAAAACAGATACCACAACGGGATTTAGTTTGACTGAAATTTATCTACATCACTTTCTTATCTCCCAGAGTTTTGGGAATGACATTTATTAACAACTTCCTATTTATAAACCAGGACTAGATTACTCTGGTTGCATGTGTGTGAGTGAATGAGTGATGAGGACAGACATTCAGGCTTTCAGTCACCCATTTATTCAACAAAAATTCAGCAAGCATCTACTCTCTGTCAGACTCTGTGCTAGGTGCTGGTCTGAACAAGAAAGATTAAGTCGCTACCTTTGTGTGATACATAAGATTGTTAAAACAAAAACAACAAAAAACAAACACAAAACAAATAACCACATGAATGTATATAAAAGAAATATAAATCAAAAATTACTGAAACCATGATGACATAAAGGAGAGAATAATTGGGGAAATCCCTCAAGAATTCTTTGAGGATGGGATACCTGGGTGGCTCAGTCAGTTAAACTTTTGCCTTTGGCTCAGGTCATGATGTTGGATTCCTGTAATCAAGTCCCACATTGGGCTCCTTGCTCACTGGGGAGCCTGCTTCTCCCTCTGCCTGCCACTCTCCCTGCTTGTGCACACATTCTCTCTCTCTCTTTCTCTCCAACAAATAAATAAAATCTTTTTTTTAAAGGATTCTTTGAGGAAGTGATGTTAAACTAAAATCGTGATTCTCATCAATCTTCTTAATGATCAGTTACTTAGAAATAGGACCAAAAACCTAAATTAGGAGTCATTCAATATTGGGGAACTCAGCTGCATATCCAATTAATCCCCTTAACCTGACTCCCATACATATACATATAACCACCACCACCACCACCACCACCCCCATTCTCCCAAATCTGCCCAGTTATGGTTGCAAAGGGACAAAGAATACTGGAATCAGGGGATGGGAAGGGCTCTGTGGCAGTAATCACCAAATGAACCGTAGTTCCCAGTGTTCATACCATTGTATGGTCCCCTCCCACACTGACTTTGGGCTGGCCCTGTGAATCATTTTCACTAATAGCAAGTGGCAGAAATGATGCTTTGTGACTTTGAATCTTAAGGATCTAAAATTTCTGTTTTCACCACTTAGCACACTCCTTGCTGAACCTAGCTGCCTTGCTGTGAGGAAACCCAAGTAGCCATGTGAAGAGGGTTGCATGAAGGAAAACCAAGCCTTCAGCCAAAAGTCCAAAAACTATTAGCCAGTAGCACCAATCAACCATCATGTGGATGAAATGAAAATTTTGGACCTTCCAGCCATCCCAGCACCTCATCTAATAGTACATGAAGAAGAACTGCCAAGTCAACACACAGAATCATGAAAAACATTGTTGTTCTGAACAACTAAGTTTTGCAGCAATAACTGAAATAAGTCCTTACACCCATGAAAGACCAAAAGTAGGAAAATGTGTTAAGCCAAAACTTCATAGAATCTTCTTTGTGCTTTTGGGGTTGTGTTTATTTGTATTTACCAAACTTTTTCTTTCACAATGATCAGTAACTGCCTTTATAATGAGAAAAAAAATAAATATTTAAGGAATTTTAAAGTAGGATCATTCCTTGGGGATTTGGGTATAGTGTTGGACAGAGTCTGCACCAATGAGGACTGCATTTTTTTTTTACCTAATCAATGCCATACTGGTAAAATATCTTGCTGGCTCATATGAGTCCAGGTAATTGTTCGAAACTGAGTAAAAGTCACTCCCCTATTATCTGGAGATTTGGAAGAGAATAGAATAAAGAAGGAAAATAAATTCAGTGATCTAGAAAAAAATGACATGTGGCTTAAAAGGCTGGAAGGTTTGGGGTCTTGAGCAGAGAGCTATAGATTTCTAGCAACAGTTAAAACCTTGCCATTAGGAGAAAAATCTAATACAGAACTCCATGTATCTTAACAGGACTTTGTCCCCCTGAATTTTTCCCTTCTTTTTACTTTCTTTGGTGAGAAATACACGGGTACTGCAGGTAATTTCCAACTTCCCAAACAAGCAGAACAAAATGATAGCTGCCCAACTGATATTCTCTATCAGACAAGAACCTCTTCTCCTGGTAAGAAGGCATTACAGTTGGCACACAGCTTTATGGCAGCAAAACGATGAAGAGTAACTGGACACAAAACTGCATTTTCATGTCACTTGCCATGTGAAATTGCTATTTCCACCTTATAAAAAAGAGAAAAAAGCTTTCTTAAGATTTACCCCTTTGTCAAAAGAGAGGTGAATTTAAAAATTTTCCTCCCTGTTATTCCATTCAATTAGCAAGTGACAGTCCATTTCCATCCAATCTGTTGGTTAAATGTGCACCAACTTATTCAGATTCAGTCAACCAGTAACTTTGGTGACAGACTTCTCTTCAGTGTATAGAAATATAACATAAGCAGATATTCACAACTTGATTATAAATAGCCTTTGCATACAAATAATATGCAAAGGCTATTTATTGCTCACTTCCAAATCCGAGTTCAACGTTCAAAGTAAGACCACAGTTATTATGAAATAGCAGAATAAGAGAAAAAAATGCTTTAACAATTTTAAGAAAAGTCATCCCAAATTTGTGGTTTTGAGAATAGCTTTGCTAAATCCTTCCTGTTAAAAGAAACAGCCAAAGAAATGTACAAAATGTACATTTCATTGGTAAGTTCTCATTTCATACCTTGATGGTGTGGGTGTTGGACTATGTGTAAGTTGACGGTGCAAGAAAATGGACCCTGACAGCAAAAATTGCTGTACTTCTTATTCAATCAACTGTGGTTTGAAAATAATCTTCTTTTTACATTGTACTAGAATTACAAACATGAAATTAAAATGTAAATATTTTCTGGTTCAGGCAAATACCTGCATGTGAAGACTGAGGTCTGTGGGGAAAAGGAACCTTGCAAATGTTGAAAAAGAAAAACAAAACTGGGGGCATCACGTTGCCTGATTTCAAGCTTTACTACAAAGCTGTGATCACCAAGGCAGCATGGTACTGGCATAAAAACAGATACATAGACCAGTGGAGCAGAGTAGAGAGCCCAGATATGGATCCTCAACTCTATGGTAAAATAATCTTTGAGAAAGCAGGAAAAAATATCCACTGGAAAAAAGACAGTCTCTTCAATAAATGGTGCTGGGAAAATTGGACAGTTATGTGTGGAAGAATGAAGCTTGACCATTCTCTTACACCATACACAAAGATAAACTCAAAATGGATAAAAGACTTCAACGTGAGGCAGGAATCCATCAGAATCCTAGAGAAGAACATAAGCAGTAACCTCTTCGATATCAGCCACAGCAACTTTTTTCAATATATGTCTCCAAAGACAAAGGAAACAAAAGCGAAAATGAATTTTTCAGACTTCATCAAGATCAAAAGCTTCTGCAAAACAAAAGAAACTGTCAGCAAAACAAAGAGGCAACACATGGAATGGGAGAAGATATTCCCAAATAACACTACAGACAAAGGGCTGATATCCAGGATCTATAAAGAACTCCTCAAACCCAACACACACAAAACAGACAATCATATCAAAAAATGGGCAGAAGACATGAAGAAGACATACAATGAAGACATACAAATGGCTAACAGACACATGAAAAAATGTTCATCATCATGAGCCATCAGGGAGATTCAAATCAAAACCACATTGAGATACCACCTTAGACCCGTTAGAAAGGCCAAAATTAACAAGACAATAAACAACGTGTGTTGGAGAGGATGTGGAGAAAGGGGAACCCTCTTCCACTGTTGGTGGGAATGCAAGTTGGTGCAGCCACTTCGGAAAAGAGTGTGGAGCTTCCTTAAGAAATTAAAAATAGAGCTTCCCTATGACCCTGCAGTTGCACTACAGGGTATTTACCCCAAAGATACAGATGTAGTGAAAAGAAGGGCCATCTGTACCCCAATGTTCATAGCAGCAATGGCCATGGTCACCAAACTGTGGAAAGAACCAAGATGCCCTTCAACGAACAAATGGATAAGGAAGATGTGGTCCATACATGCTATGGAGTATTATGCCTCCATCAGAAAGGATGAATACCCAACTTTTGTAGCAACATGGACAGGACTGGAAAAGATTATGCTGAGTGAAATAAGTCAAGCAGAGAGAGTCAAGTATCATATGGTTTCGCTTATTTGTGGAGCATAAGAAATAACACAGAGGACATGGGGAGATGGAGAGGAGAAGGGAGTGGGAGGAAATTGGAGGGGGATATGAACCATGAGAGACTGTGGACTCTGAAAATCAATCTGAGGGTTTTGGAGGGGCGAGGGATGGGAGATTGGGTGAGCCTGGTGGTTGGTGTTATGGAGGCCATGTACTGCATGGAGCACTGGTTGTGGTGCATAAACAATGAATTCTGGAACACTGAAAAGAAATTAAGAAAAGAAATTTTTAAAAAGGAAAAGAAAAAAACAAAAAAATGATGTGAATAAATATCCAAAGTCATAGTAATGATGAAAATAATTGACTTTATATAACTATTTAAAAAAATAATTAATAAACGGATATAGTACAAAAAAAGGGAACCTTACCTCAATGACACCTAGAAAGACTAGTAAGGAGGTTACTAAGAGATAAGGACTGTTGGAAAAAAATGTGAGTTCTGAAATTAATGATGAAAGCTTTAAAACATGACCAGTTCAGGTATCATTACTTCAGGGGTTGAGTGTATAGGGAAGGGTCTTTGTTCTAGGTGACTCTATAGACAGCATCTGAGGAACTTACAATATTTAGAATTGTACATAAATGGTCATATTTATTGAGTACCAGAAGAGCTGTAAGGAAAAGCTCTGGTTTAAAATGAAAAGTAACATTCATTCATTGATTTATTCAAAACACATTTATAGGGTTCCTATTCCATCCCATGTCCTGCTATAGATTTTGGGGATATAGCAGTGAACAGAACAAAGTCTCTGCTCTCACAGAACCTACAGTTTAGTAGCTAAATTGAAAATATCAAGAAACAAAAATTTTAAATGGTTCTAAAAGCAGGATCCATATGTGAGTAATGTCTGTAATTTCACTTGGACAAGTTGTGTCTGATTCCTGAACAGCTGATTTATTTTCCCTTATGGGCATTTCCATATCGACATCAGGAACCACTCCCAATATTCTTCCCTTTATGCTTTAGCTCCTAATTTCCCATCCTTCATCTTTCTAATGCTTATTTTTGGGGATCAGTATGCATTAAGAAAGGAATGCTGGCTCCACCTTATGGAATAGGTCCCTCAGCTTTAAGTTCTAGCCTCAAATGAATGGTCCTGAATGTCCCAATCTATTAGCAGAAGATCATACCACATAAGAGAAGCCAGTGAGTACGAAGACAGGTCAGAAAGTGGGGACATGAATTTTGACTCTGGTTGGTTACTTACTCCTAAGAGGCACTTTGTTATAGGACTATAAAACCAAGAGTACATGATACTGTGCAATAGTAGTCAGAAGAAGATAAACATGGAGAAGGACCATGAATATATAGAATGAATTGGAAATAAAATGTAAATAATTATACTTTCTAGGTGAAAAAATTGTAACCTTCTGAATTAAACTTAATACATTTGCTACCTTTGTGAACAAAGAAAAAATTCACACTGAAAGATAAAGCAACCCTAATCATAGCTGATACACAAAAGTGTAATGTTAAAACACACCTGCACTGAGATAACTTTTAAATAAGTTTTGAAGCGAAATTAAACATAATAAAGAAGTAGCATCGTCAGGCTCTAATGTCCTTGAAAGTTTTCAGGACCCTGCTTTAAAATTTCCACAAAACTCTCAATCTACCTCTTCATCCTCCCCTAATTAAATCTGATTTTCCCCAAGCACTAGCATTCTAAATACAAAAAATAATTGCTTACTCAATTTTATTGTTTTCTCCTTTACTCATTTAAAAATATAATTTCTTTTCTTTTTTATTAGAAATCTCTCCAACTTCAGCTACATTGTAAACTAAATTAGTTTGATGGACTATCTTTGGAACCTAACAACCATTTATAAAATATTTCCTTCCTCTCTTTTTGCACAGATATATTTATTACTATGTAATTCATGAAATATTTTAGCTTATTCTTTCTCATAATGGGTTTTGAATTTCAGGACTTTTAGTCTTTTGTACCCAGCTTTATTGAAGTATAATTGACAAAATTTTAAGATATTTAATGTATACAACATGATGATTTCACACCCATTTACGTTGTAAAAGGAGTCCCCCATCTATCATTTACATATTTACTTATTTTTAATGAGAACATTTAGGTTTTACTCTCTTAGTGAATTTCAATTATATAATACAGTGTTATCAACTATAGTCACCATGTTGCATATTAGATCCTTGGATTTTATTCACCTTATAACTGAAGTTTGTACCCATTTACCAACGTCTACCTATATCCTACAAGCTCCCTACCCACTATCCCTGGCAACCACCATTCTGTTTTTATGAGTTCAATCATTTTTTTTTTAGATTCCACATATAGGCAATATCATATATTGTTTGTCTTTCTCTATCTGGCTTATGCAAAATGTCTCCAAGATCCATCTAGTGTAACAAATGGCAGGATTTTCTTCTTCTTTGTGGATGAACAATATTCCTATAGTTATCGCATTATCTTCATACATTCATCCTTTGACTAACATTTAGTTTGTTTTCATACATTGGCCATTGTAAATAACACTGCTATGAACATGGGAGTATAAATAATCTCTCAAGATACTGATTTTGTTTATAAAAGTTTTTATATAGGAAAATTAATTCTGTAATCCAGACAACTGACATACAAATGAACATTGCAATGGCCTGTTTGTGATTGAGAAATGTCAGTTAAGTGTTGCAGACAATAAATGTTATTAAAATTCAGATGGAAAGAGCCCTCTGTGTTAAAAATTCTGGGATTGGTTTTACAGATGAGTCAAGAAAGCATCCTAAACAGGTAAAACAGTAGGATCTGGGGCATTAAAGCAGGAATTGTCTAGGGTATATTTGACAGTTATTGCTGGAGTGAATAGCTTGAACAGAAAAATGTTGAATTGAACCAGACTATGGGGATGGGTGAGGGTTTTTTACAGAAAATAATAAAAGTATACAGAATTCATATGAACTCCTATGTTAGTACTATCAGCCAACTTGAACACAGAACAATGCAGAGCTCTGCCTATGTGTGTATGGAAATTGTCACCATCTCCTCCAAGTTATGGTCTATCCCTTTACTGTATTCTTACTCTCAGTGAATGACACCACATGCACCCATCCACACGAAGTAAAACCCTGGGAAATTTTCCTTGACACACACTACCTCTTCATTCCCACATGTAAATCATCATCAAATCCTGTAAGCACTACCCCACAAACAAACAAACACTACCCCACAGACATATCCAGAATTCACCTACTTCTCTCCTGCCATACTAGCTTCCTCTACTACCTCCATAGTCCAAGCCATCAACACCTCTCACCTGAACTACCTCAATATCCTCCTGCATCTATATTTGCCACCCTCAATCAATCTACTCCACACTGCATTCAGTGACCTTTATAGAAAACCAATCTGATTGTGTTACACATTTTAAACTCTTTGGTGGTTTCTCATTGCTTTTAGAAAACAGAACTTCTTCACATGGCCTTTTACAGTTTGTTCCCCCACTATATCTCCAATCATACCTCAAAGCATGAATCCCCTATTTTCTACAGTCAGCCATACTAGCCTTCTTTCAGCCTTTTTTCTTTCCCAAGTCTCTACTGCCTTGGGGATTTTGAACACACTGTTCCTTCAGTCTGAAGTGTTTTTTCATTTTCTTCACTCTTCACCTACTTGACACCTATTCATTCTTCAGATCTCTACTACATAGCAATTCCCCTGAGAAGCCTTACTTGATCTGACAGTCTAAATTAAACCTTCATATTGTTCTCTCACAGCATATGAAAGTTTTCCTTCCCAGAACTTTTCAAAGTTGGACCTTCAGATTTGCCTCTGTGGTCATTTAACTAATGTCTGTTTCCTTCATTAGACTGTAAACTCTAGGGGGCAGGAACTATATTTGTTTTGCTTTCCATTGTATCCCTGACGCTTAGCAAAGTGAAAGACACACAGTGGGGGCTCAAAAGAAATTTCAATCCAAACTCCTTGCTCCCTTGCACTTCAACCATACTAACCTCCTTACTATTCCACTAATCTTCTCCTTGAACACTCCTGTGCAAGAGCTTTGGTACTTGCTGTTACTCTGCCTGGAAAACTCTTCCCCCAAATTACTCTCTCACATAATTCAGGTCTCTGCTCAAATGTCTTCTCTGAGCAAATACCTGTGGTGTGCATTCTTGCACAAAATGCTGCTATACAGTGATGGTGAGGATTATTTTTTTTTTAAAGATTTTATTTATTTGACAGAGAGAGATCACAAGTAGGCAGAGAGGCAAGCAGAGAGAGAGAGAGAGAGAGGGAGGAGGAAGCAAGCTCCCTGCCTAGCAGAGAGCCTGATGCAGGACTCGATCCCAGGACCCTGAGATCATGACCTGAGCCGAAGACAGAGGCTTAACCCACTGAGCCACCCAGGCAGCCCAATGGTGAGAATTAGTAATACAGCCCCAGTGAAATATAAGTCTTACAAAAGCAGAGATTGATCTGTTTTTTTTTTTTTCATTGCTATATCCCCAATGCCTAGAGCAGCTCCTGAAATAGTTGGTACTCAACAATTATTTGTTGAAAAAAATAGATTATTCCAGGCACCTAACAAAAGCAGTCTATATCGTGTAAGAAGAAATTTGAAAGACCATTGAGAAATGAAGATCACTGGACCATTAGTGGAAAGCTATCTGAAACAACTTGTGTGAGAAGTTGACAGGTTTACCAGTTTGGGGAAATTTTCTTCAACTTATATTTTTGTTGTTGTTGTTGTTCTTTTTTTTTAAATTTCTTTTCTGTGTTCCAGAATTCATTGTTTATGCACCACAACCAGTGCTCCATGCAATACATGCCCTCCATAATACCCACCACCAGGCTCACCCAACCTCCCACCCCCTGCCACTCCAAAACCCTCAGATTGTTTTTCAGAGTCCACAGTCTCTCATGGTTCGTCTCCCCCTTTGATTTCCCCCAACTCCCTTCTCCTCTCCATCTCCCCATGTCCTCCGTGTTATTTCTTATGCTCCACAAATAAGCAAAACCATATGATAATTGACTCTCTCTGCTTGACTTATTTCACTCAGCATAATCTCCTATATTCTATTAAAGGGGATTACATATTGAGATCTCTCATAGAATCTCTCAAGTTTGAGTATGAAGGAATTCTCAGTTTATATTCTCTTCCTCCCACAATTATCTAACATTAACTTGAAAGTTCTCAGGGGGATTACCCTGTTCTTCCCAACTCCTATCGATTGTAAACTACTTGAGGCAAGGGACTATGTTTCCTCTTGTCTCCAGGAGAGATTCAGTGGTTGCTAAAATACATTGAGTAGGTCCCATTTGGGGAAATGCTTCTAAAGATTCCTTTTTGTTTCTGCTTGGACCAGTGCTCCCCCATCCTTTTTCTCCCCTTTTCTCAGAAATACTGGAAGTCCTGGGAAGAGAGGAATGAAGCCATGATGATTATTACAGATATAATCGCTCAGTGTTCTCAAATGAGTAAGAATACTGCTTTTTTCCTATTTGAGCAAATTAGTGTATTGGCAAAACAGAACAGAAATGTATTTCTTAACATCGTTAAAAGAACTATACCTTCTACTCAAGGGATCCAAATGATGATGGACTTTATAACTAAAATCATTTGCTGGAAACAAATGATATAACCAATTCACAACTTTGTAGCAAGTCTTATAACTCCCATCACTGAGAAAGGGGTCCGTATGACTTATCTAATCAGGGTCAAAGGGCCCTGAGTATGGCTCAAACATCAGAGACCAAATACAAAGTGGACCAAAAGAAATTTATCAGCTTTCCTGAGGTTACTAGTTAACAAATGTAAGATTTTATTTATTTTCTCTTCCATGGGTTGTGTGTCGTTTCAAGCTTCTTAAAGAGACTATAACAGAATAATAACTATGGAATGCAAATAGCCAGACTTTGAGGTTCTTGGATGAATATGAACCTCAAACCACCCCCAAACTATTCTTCCTCATTATTCTAACAATAAGAGGAAAGGCAGTGGATATCTTTTCCTTTATTCTTATAAAGCCAAGACACAACTGAGCATTGGCAGGCTGTCTTTATAGAGCTGACATGACAAGGGGTTACACTAGAGCAAGAACCAAATACTGCAATATATACCTTTCAAAGCCTTCAACCTACCACTCCAATTTACAATGGTCCTAATGTGTGGGTATTAAAGAGGTGCCAGACAGGGGTCTGGACTGGCGCTATCAATTGATTCTTTGTAGCTTCCAATCTCATGTAGAGATGACCCCCTCCTACATGCTAGTCTCCTATAAGCCTATTTTGACATGGAAGACACATATTAAAAGGTTTCCCAGGTATATGGACATGGGAATGTCACATATGTAATCTGGGAAGTAAAATTAACTATGAAACCAGAACAGGGGCACCTGGGTGGCTCAGTCAGTTAAGCATCTGCTTTCGGCTCAGGTTGTGATCCCAGGGTCCTGGGATCTAGCCCCACCATAAGCCTGCTTCTCCCTCTCACACTCCCCCAATTGTGTTCCCTCTCTCTCTCTGTCAAATAAATAAATAAAATCTTTATTTTAAAAAAGAAAGAAACCAGAACAATCATACTGAACAAGAAACCATTTTGTCATCATTCATATTGGTTTGGTTTTGTTTCTTTCGAAGGTATCCCTAAAGCCCAATCCCTCTGTTTTTAACTATCTTGTCTCCTGACTAAGTTAGCAGTATCTGGAACCAAGCTGCTTCAATTCAAATCTCAGTTCTTGCACCTTAGCCTTGCATAAATGAACTAATTCTTTGTCTCTATTTCCCCTTCTGTAAAATGGGAAGAATAACAGTTCCTACCTTATAGGGTTCCTGTGACAAGAAAATATGTGTATAGAGGACTAAATGCAGCACCAGCTCATAGGACTTTGCTGCTAAATAAAGGGTATTATTATTGTTATTCATTTAGCTAAGCCACAGGTAATTAGGGTTTTTTTAAAGATTTTATTTATTTATTTATTTATTTGGCAGACAGAGATCACAAATAGGCAGAGAGGCAGGCAGAGAGAGAGGAGGAAGCAGGCTCCCTGCTGAGCAGAGAGCCCGATGAGGGGCTCAATCCTAGGACCCTGAGATCATGACCTGAGCCGAAGGCAGAGGCTTTAACCCTCTGAGCCACCCAGGAACTCCGGTAATTAGTCAGTTTTATCAATCAAAACAAACTAGGCCTAAACGTAAGGTCAAACAGCCATTATTTGTAAGCTTCTTTCTTTCAATACATTGATATTTTGCTTGCTTTCCCTTGGCTTCCAAATCCAAAACAATGACAAAACAACTGCTTATGTTCAAATTATGTCTCTACCACTTACTGTGTGACATTAAGTTATATAACCTCTCTGTTTCAGTTTCTTCACTTACAAAAAGAGAATAATAATAGCATGATAAGGTCATTGTGAGTATTAAATGGGTTATTTCACATAAAATCCTTCAAACAATGCCTTCTAGAAAGACTGAATTGGGAATGGAGCAAGACTGGAAAAAGCTGGGGAAAGTTAATTTTAAAGATGAGGAAATTGAAATACAAAGAGTAACTTGGCTAAAATCTTACTGCTAGAAGTAGTGGATCCAGAATTTGAGCTTATTCTGAATATACTTCTTTTCCCTAGAGTTTTCTTCCCCTTCCTTTCTTGTACCATTCTCTCTTACATAAACTGCCTCCTTCAGACTAGTATGTTCACTGGTCCTCAAACGTACATTGCCCCTGCACACCTTTGCACAAAGTATGTCCCTTGCTTGGAATGCCTTTTCCCATTTCTTTACCCCCTGTCTTAATCAAGGCCTAAGTGAAAATCTGCCTTGCATAATGAAGCCCCACTGACTTGCTCTCCAGCTCATGCCAATCTCTTTGCCTCTCAGCTCTGGAATTCTCAGTGTCTACATCAAACCCTTGACAACACCACTAGTGACTAACAACACATACCTAATGTGTACCTAGGTATCAACTAATACATGATTTTATTTAATCCTCCCAAGAAACCCAGAATTAAGTACTTTTATTAACAGCTTCATTGTACAGATGAGAAAATTGAGCCTCAACAAGGCTAAGTAGTTTGCTCATGGGTACTAAGTAAAGGAGACAGGGTTCCAATCCAAGCCATGTAATCCCCAAGACCATACTCTTACCCACAACATTCCACTGACTGGTGTCCTTGGGCTTCTCTTCACGTGTTTCTCTCAGTTCCCCAGCTTGATTCTGAGTTAATTGAAGGGAACAACCATGTCTTATTTATCTTTATAATTCCAGTGTGCCCAGTAGCATAATGCCTGGCAAGGAATAGGTATCATACATATCTATTTAATAAGAATTGGTTTCCAATTTAATCCACAATTTCACCTTGAAAATCAAACAAACAGACATGAATCATGTTTATGGATGAAATTAGGCAAGGTAGTGTGGCTTGATCACCAATTCCATTAGTCATTAGTGACAGGATGATGTCTGCATATTCTGGAACCTGAGATAAGCTTCTTTTTGTCTTTCTGTCTTTCTTTCCTCACTCACTCATTCAACAAACTATAATAGAGGTAAAAGTATGCATAGAGCTCTGAGGGAGCACAGAGAAAAGAATTAACTTAGGAGGGTGTGTGCAGGGGGAGGGTGTTGGGGAAGGTTTCTCAGAGAAGGTGGCATAGCCCCATTCAGCAACCACTACAGTACCATTTCAATAAGTGGATGCATAATAAATGGCAGTAATAATACAATTACCTAAATAAATAATGGAAATGGAATAGAGTTGGCAGACATCACTTGATTTTAGAATTATTAGTGAAAACAAGTTAGGAAAAGGATCTTGAGACTTAAGGGCATGGGATTTGCCAGGGCTTAAAGCATAGGTTCTTTGTAAGTAAAAGATGGGGAAATAAAAAAAATCCCCAGGTATTGAATGCCTTTTAGGTTACCTGATGTTTGATGTATGTTATTTCATTTAGTCTCCAAAGTAATAATGTGAAATGAGGCTTTCCTCCCATTCTATGGTAATAATGCTGAGGACTGGAAGGTAAAGTGACTTATAAATGGTAAAGATCAGTTGACCTTGTTTTAGTGCTCTTTCCATAAATATTGGTAACAAACTCTCATACAGAACTTATTAATTACAAAGCATGTTACTTAGTGTGTTACATTTATTAAGTTATTTAACTCTTTCAGTACCCTCAATGCGGTAGGCATTAGCATTACCGTATTATTTTACCAATAATGACAATGAGACACAAGGAAGCTAAGCAATTTTCCCTAGATCACATAATAAAGAAAATGATGGAGCCAGAATTCAAACACAAGTCATCAGTCTCTTAAACTAAGTACATTAGACTGCTTGCATTATGTTAGGCTTAGTTGGCTAGAAGGAGGCATTTGCCTTCCTAGTTCTATGAGGCCATTAGCACAAATTCTTCCTGTGAAGGTGATTGATTGGGGGTGGGAGGTGATAGCAAGTTGGAAGAGAGATTTGGTGTCAACAGAGGAAATCGGCATTTCTTAGTATTTCTTTTTCTTTCCCTGCTTTACTCCAAAGTCAGAGAGTGGGTATGTGGCAGCCTAGGGGTATAGAGGTCACAATCTACTTCCTCACCCCTGTCCTTGAATCTAACAAGGGCAGAGTCCATCTTTTCAGATTCCCCACAAGTAAACTCTTTAACCTCATCTTGGAAATACACAATGATTGATGTTAGAACATTAAATTTCTCCTCAGTTTGCCCTATGTACCACCCAGGATGAATACCAGGCCAAAGGGAAATGCCAGAGTTAACTCATGATGGGGGTCGGGGTGTCCCTTTTAAGGAAGTTTTAACTTATTTAGTTTCCTATGCCCTCTTTGTTAAGGGATAGAACACAGTCTAGGGGAGGGGAGGCATGACACTTTCTAGTTTTGAACTGCAGGGACCCAGGGTAAGGAATATAAGATATACTAAGACCTAAGCAATCCCCATGAGAACTTTGAGAACTTGCTGTCCTTCCAGCAACAAACTTGTTGATTTGTCCCAATAGGGGTTGTCAAAATAATTGTCTCCACTTACTCCTTACTATCCAGCTTACCTTTCATTTCACTTACATTTTGTTGCCTTGTTTTTTGAGAAACATTTGTCATGTCACTTTGGTGACTGAGTTTTAGTAATGTTTTGTTAGTTGGTTTTAGTGGATGATGGCCAAATAGAGTAGACAAGAACCTGGTCCAAATTGTATCTTCCAAAGACACTTCTATCTGACATGCCAATACCTCATTCTGCATGCCACTCAAAGACATTCCACTCAGCTTCCCTCACATATTCAGAATCAAGTTTATCATGCCAGAGCCCCCACTGAGCTGGCTGAGATATCTCTGCTTACAGAAAGGCATACGTTAATTGAAGTAGGCACCTCCCAGTTCTATCATGAATAAGAAATGAAGCATATACTAGATTCCCCACCCCCAAGTTTCTAATCTACAAGGCAGTAGAAAGAGTGGTTCATAACAAGCCAGAGAATTACCATTCTAAGTGTTTTCTGCAACTTGATTTTATTATACCTTTAATTAAATCAGTGTTGTGGCACCCACCCCCAGTAGAGATGATGAAGGGTAGTTAGCTCAGAGGGTTTCTGAGGGAATAAATGGCTTCTCCAAACTGTAGACAGAGAAAAGTATTGGCTGAAACCAACCTTGCAGCAACTATTGTGGCAAAGAAAAGAGGAAACAGGGAGAGATAGAGGAAGGGAGATCAGAGACATATATGAAACAATGAGAGTGAAGGGAATAGTAGAGAGCTAAGACCAGAGAGAAGATGAAGGATGCAACAGCTGCTGATCAAGTCCCATAGCACAGAGCTGAGATATCTGGAAGGGTGTTTTCTCTGGGAAATAACCAGATCAGTGAGCATATTAAGAACCTCACTGAAAGGTGCCTGGGTAGCTCAGTGGGTTAAGCATCCAACTCTTGATTTGGGCTCAGGTCATGATCTCAGGGTCCTGAGATGGACCCTGAGATAGAGCCCAACATCAGGCTCTATACTCAGCACAGAGTCTGCTTGTCCCTTTCCCTCGGCTCCTCCTCTGGCTCTCTCTCTCTCTCTCTCTCCCTCTCACCTTCGTTCTCTTGCTCTCTCTCTCTCTCTCAAATAAATAAATAAAATCTTTAAAAAAAAAAGAACCTCATTGAGCAGAACTGTGGCTTCAGCTGCTGGAGGTATGGAGTGGGGAGGGCAAAAGACAAGCTCCTGGAGGTGGGAATGACCTCAAGTTGGGGGTGGAGGAGGACAGAGAATGGAAGAAAAAATGCAACAACCCATAAGGGAGTAAGAAAAACACATTAAAGGTGGGACTCAGATGTTGACATTCTCTGTGCTGTTTAGTGTCAGGGCCTCACGGGAGAAGAAAGAATTGCACAATTCTCAAGGTGAAAGGAAGACACGTGCAGAATCACTGAGGGGAAGAGAAAACATCAGTAAACCATTCAAATGATGATTTGTTGTCAGGATTAGATACCCAGTGATATTAGTAAATATTCACACAGAGACTGTGTGGTGGGAACATTAATAATTCATACATTGTGATGCTTCCCAGGGATCTATTTGCTACGATTCAAATCTGAGGCATGACAGAATTTGATGTAAGTTGGAGGCCCCAGGGACAGTTGCATATTGTGGGGTTTGAAATAAAGCTTACAATGGAGAGAATCAGATAAATTTTAGAACTAAGGAATCAGCTAATTGAATTCTCCCCCTTGACAAATAAAGACACTGTGGCTCAGAAAGCAAAGGCATTTGCCCAGTGAATTACTGTGGGATCCGGGCTTTTAGACCAGGAACCTGAGCTTGTCTCCATACAATTGGTCACTGGTGCCATCTGTGTGGGTCCAGAACTGAGGAGAATTGGGACAAAGAGTCCTTGGAACCCAATGCAATCTTTCACCCCACCCCATCTCCAGGATTCAGAAAGTAAATAGATCCTAAAATGGATAATAAAAGAGAAAAAGGCCTATAAGAAAGGCTGGGCCATCGTAGCAAGAGAGAAATGGGCTCTTCATCT
Source organism: Lontra canadensis (assembly GCF_010015895.1). Taxonomy (NCBI): domain Eukaryota; kingdom Metazoa; phylum Chordata; class Mammalia; order Carnivora; family Mustelidae; genus Lontra; species Lontra canadensis. The sequence goes on along the minus strand of NW_022631128.1, from coordinate 3,389,599 downwards.
CATTATCTGAATTAATTAAATGGAAACAGCACCAAATAACATGCAGCTACAATGATGTTCTAGCATCATCTATAAATTGAAAAGTATATTTTGAGATGCTTCTATGTATTCCATACTATGTGAGGCTGTGAGAAATAAGTGAGGAATGATTCTTAATTTGATTTCTCAAAGGAGAATTCCATGTGGGTAGGGAAAACAGATCTAGCAAATGAATTTAGCTACCAAAAGCCCTAGATTTTCCAGGTCAGTTCTCATTTAAAATATTCAGCACCATATTCATAGTTGCAAATCAACATCTTAAACCATTTGATTTAGAAATTTTGGTTCACTCATTCATTTAACATATATTTATTAGGTGTCCACAGTGTGGCAAGCACTATACATACAAGGTACTAGAGATCCTCTTATGAACAAAACACAGTTAACAGACACAGATAATTGAACACAATTAAAGTCATAAAGTAGGGTTATTTTGGGGTGAAACATACAGTACTATAGGAACATAGAGGAAGGGACAATATTATGCCTCCTGGAGGCTTAAAAGACTTCTGAGAGGAGGTAATGGCTAGGGTAAGGACTGAAGAGCAAGTAGGAATTAAAAGTAGGAATTAACAAGGCAAAAAGAGAGAGTGAGGAAGGAGACAGAAATATATTCTTGTCAAAGGATATAGCATGTGCAAAATCCCCAAGGCAAGAAAACAAAATATGGAAGTTTTTTATTATCAACTTAGTGTTAAATTGTGGGTTGCAAATATTAAGTATATCATGAGGTAAGAAATGGGGGGAACTATAGGTTTTTTTGTCGGTGATGGTTAAGAGGGAACAAAGTCTGGAAGAAATTTCAAATACTGAAAATTGGAAAATATAATTTTGACTTTCAAAACAATGGAGAAAAAGGAATTCTGCAACTATTAGCCAGTGTGTTTGATGTTAACCCAGGTCCATATTCCTAAATGTATAGTTAAGGGACTGGTTTAAAAACATCATTTAAAAAAGGAAAGAGAAAGCATAGCAGAACTCACCAAGTGTTAGCCATGGCAAGCTAACTTTATTTTCCCTATTTATGGGATTACTAACTCAGGGAAATGCTATAAGCAGGGCATGTCTGAGTGCCAGGCAATCTCTCCTGATAATTTTTTCAACAACTGAAGAAATGAGGCTGGATGATAGTAGAATTTGACAGATTCCCAATAGGATGAATGAACATTCCCAAGTATGCAAATGACAAGATATCAAATATGATGGAAAACAGAACAAGAAGCTATAAAAATCTTTCTTCTCAACCAGGTCATAAATGCTCTCTAACTATAATGACAATATAATTTATCACCCAGATTGGAACATTTTGAAAAGAGACAGGGATCATTTTTATAATTATGTCAGCAAAATATGCATAAGCCAGGACTGTCACCGGGCAGACTAGGGTATATGGTCCCTTATCTATATTTATCGAATGAATAAATGAACAAGTGCCCAAATGAAACACATCTAAGAACACCACATCTCCTTAAGTCTTTTTGAAGTATGCCATAATCAGGCAACAGTATCAACTCTCTCTCTAATTCTCCACATTGCTTCCAAAGAATTACTCCTGATGTAAAAATCTTCCTCTCCTGAAGTTCATATTTTCAGCAGGTGGTCAATACCATGTAAAAACCCCTTGGTCATTCTTCCATATTCATTGAAGACTTTGGAACCCATCCCTAACCTCTCCTCTCACATAGGCTTTGCTGTCATCCTTTGGGGACTTCAGTGGTCACTGACCCGTTCAACCCCATGCTCTTACAGTTTCTTTCTGGTGAATTTCTCTTTTCTGCTTCAAATACAACCACACCTTGGACTTTTTTGCTGCTTGGAACTGCTCCATTTCTGAAATTTGAACTCTACTATCCTACTATCTAATTATGCCTTCCTATTCTTCTAAGCTTCTCACTCCCTCACTCCTATGACATCAATTTTTTAATCTCATTGAGACCTTAAGTTACTTTCTTTAACCAACGTAGACCCCCTAAGCAATAACTTCATCTCTTCACTATCCTATCTCTGCTACTCCCTTTCCATCTTATCTCTCCACTGCACCCTAAAAAACAAAATATTTTGTGGGTTACCTGCCCTTTCTTTACCTATCTTAAGCTAAGTATGGCTAGAGAAAAATCACACAAGCATGTGGATAACTACCAGTATAAAATCTTGATATCCAACCTTAGCTTGATCTTCAAGCAGTCAGATAATCCTACTATCTGACCTTAACCAAGTTTCTTTCCCAATACTCTCAGTGGCTATGAGAAACTTTCATCAGGCCCCTCAAGTTCCCTATCCACACACCATATTTCTTAACATGTACAGTAGATGAACTTGCCTCCTAGTTCACTAGGAAAGCAGAGGTCATCAGGACAGGAACCCTCCCAACTTTATTCCTGTACCTAGAAACTTATCTGCACTTGCAACTACCCTAACCTGACCTCTCATGCCTCAGAGGAAGAGGTGTCGCCTTCTAATTAAGGTTTATTCCTCCATCTGTGCTATTTTTTAAAAAGATTTTATTTATTTATTTGAAAGAGAGAGCAGGAGCAGGGCAGGGGATGGGCAGAGGGATAAGAACAAGCAGACTCCCAGCTGAGTGGGGAGCCCAGCACAGGGCTTTAAGCCAGGACCCTGATACCATGACCTGAGCCAAAGTCAGATACTTAACCAACTGAGCCACCCAGGCACCCCTCCATCTGTGCTCTTCTTCCTCAAGAAACTTGCCCCATTATCTTCTCTCTCTTCTGTGCATTTCACATTTCCCTCTCTACTAACATGGTCCTTTTGTAGGTTTCCAATGATTACTTGGACACAGTCATTTTTTTTTCAAAAGTTGTTTGACATATTTTGAAATAATTTAATTCACAGGAAATGGCAAAGCTAGTTCAGGAGTGGCCCAATGTATCCTTTACCCAGGTTCTCCCAGTGATTACACTTTATTTAATTAATATCAAATCAGAAAATTGACACTGGTTTTATCATATGTGTGGATTCCTGTAACAATCACTGGAATCAAGATATTGAACCATACCATCACCATAAGAATCCTCCTTGTGCTGCCCCTTTATAGTCCAGTTGCCTCCCCTTTACCCTCATTATCCCTAACTCCTGGTAACCATTGAACTGTTTTCCATTTCTATAATTTTGTGATTTTGAGAATGTTATATAAATAAAACCATACATTATGTGGCCTTTTGAGATTGACTTTTTTTTTTACTCAACATAATTCTTTTGAGATTCATCCAAATTGTCTCATATATCAATAGTTCATTCATTTTTATTGCTGAACTGTATTTCATCATAAGAATATACCACAGTTAATCCATTCACCTGTGTTGGACATTTTGATTGTTTCCAGTTTGGGGCCATTAAAAACAAAGATTTTTTAAAAACTATTCTAGAGCCTGTGCATTTCCTTACACATTTTATAATAATTTTTTCTAATATCTATAAACAATCTTGCTGGGATTTTGATAGGGCTACATTAAACCTACATAACTTTGGGGATAACTGTCATCTTTACTATGTTGAGTCTTCAATCCATGGACACTGTATGTATTTTCATTTATTTAAATCTTCTTTAAATTCTTTCATTAGCATTCTGAAATTTCAACATACAAATTTCATATATGTATGTTAGATATTCACCTAAGTGTTCAATTTTCATTTTTTGAGTGATTTTATAAATAGCATTGTATTTTAAATTTTGGTTTCCATATGGTCCCTTGCTAGAATATAGAAATACAATTGACTTTTGTATTTGATATCATATCTCATGACTTCACTGAACTCACTCATTAATTCCATGAATTTTTTGCAGCTTTCTTGGGATTTTATATATAGACAATCATGTTCTCTGCAAATAGAAATAGTTTTATTTCTTCTTTACCTGTGTGCCTTCTATTTCCTCATTGAACTGGCTAGAACTTCCAGTACTCTGTTGAATAGTCATTGTGAGAATGGATATACTTGCTTGTTTTAGATCTTAGAAGAACATTCAGTCTTTATCTGTTAAGTATGATGTTAGCTGTAGGTTTTTTGTACATGTTATCAACTTGAGAATGTCTCCTTCTATCCTTAGTTTGCTGAGAGTTGTCACCACTAATGAATGTTGAATTTCATCAAATGCATTTCAGCATCAATTGATGCAATCATGTTTTGTTGTTGTTGTTCTGTAAGCCACTTAATGTGATGGATGACATTGATTGATTTTTAAATATTAAAGCAAACTTACATCCCTTGTCTCTCCATTAGGGATTTCTAGTTTGATTCTATTGTAATCATAGAACACATTTTGTATAATTTCACTTCTTTTAAATATGTTATTGCTTGCTGTATAGGCTATGGGTTTTCTTGGTATACAAACTTTGAGCCCTTGAAAAGAATGTGTGTGCTGATGTTTTGGGGTGAAGTGTTCTATAAACATCAATTAGATACAGTTGGTTGATGGTGTTGTTCAGTTCTCCTATATCCTTGCTAATGTTCTGACAAGTTGTTCTTTTGATTGTTAAGATAGGAGCATTGAAGTCTCCAACTTTAATTCTAGATTTGTCTATCTCTCCTTTCAGTTTTACAAAGTTTTGATTCACATTCTTTTTTTAGTTCTTTCGATTTTTGGTCTACATATTTTGTAACTTTATTGGTTTGTTAATGCACATTTAGGATTCTCATGTCTTCTTGGTAGATTGACCCTTTTATCATTACGTAATATTCCTTTGTCTCTGGCAATTTTCTTTGCTCTGAAATTTACTTTATCTAAAATTAACTTATTCACTTCTGCTTTCTTTTTATTAATGTTTGTATAGTGTATCTTTTTCCATACTTTTATTTTCATCTTATATATATCATTATATTTTAAATAAGTTTATTATGGACAGCATTAAATTTGGTCATTTTTTTAAAAAGTTTACTTTGCCAATCTGTCTTTGAATTGATGCATTTAGACAATTTGCATTTAATGTAATTACTGATATGTTAGGATTTAAGCTTATGATTTTATTTTTAACAAAACTGTTTTTCTGTAGTTCTGAGGATTTTTTTGTTTGTTTGTTTGGTTGGTTTTCTATTTTTCCCCTAGCCTCCCTGTAGGTTACTTGAATATTTTTTTAGTTTAGTTTTGATTTTTTTCTCCCCCCCGACCCAGTCCCCTAGTTTAGTCTTTAATTAATCTTTTTTTATAGCATTTTAGTGATTGATCTTAGTACTCCATTATACGTGCTTAGCATCACATTTTACTGGTGTTATCATTTTTCCAGTTAGAGTATAGAAACTTTACTTCCCTTAATGTTCTTTTGTTCTCCTCTATTTACAGTATAATTCTCCTAAATAGCTCTATATACATTGAGAACAACATCAGTGTTCTCATTTTTCTTTAGCCACCAAACATAATTGATAAACTCATGAGAAGCAAAGCGTGTTACTAGGGCTGCAATAGCAAAACACCACAGACTGCATATTTTAAACAGAAATTTATACTCCAGCAGTTCTGCAGGCTAAAAGTCTAAGATCACAACATTTTCACATTTGAGTTCTTCTGAGGCCTCTCTCCTTGGCTTACAGATGATGATCTCTCTGTGTCTTCATATGGTCTTTCCTTTGTGTGGCTGCGTATCTGCATCCTAATCTCCTCTTCTTGTAAGGACACCAGTCATATTTGATCAGTGTCCACCCATATGACCTAATTTTACCTTAATCACCTCTTTAAAGGCTCGATCTTTAAATACAGTCACATTCTGAGGATCTGGGGCTTAAGATCTCAACACAGGAATTTGGGGGGATATAATCCAGTCCATAACCAAAAGCATATTGTATTTACTCCTATTTTTGCTCTTTCTTGTGTCTTTCATCTTGATGTTCCAAGATCCCTTACTTTATAATTTCCTTTCTGTTTTGAGAAATTCTTTCTTTTTTTTTTTAGATTTTATTTATTTATTTGAGAGACAGAGATCACAAGTAGGCAGAGAGAGAGAGGAGAAAGCAGGCTCCCCGCGGAGCAGAGAGCCTGATGTGGGGCTCAGTCCCAGGACCCTGGGATCATGACCTGAGCTGAAGGCAGAGGCTTTAACCCACTGAGCCACCCAGGTGCCCCTGTTTTGAGAAATTCTTTTGCCATTCTTTTAAACTGGTCTGCTAGCCACAAATTCTCTTAGTTTCATTCTTTTAAGAACGTCTTGATTTCTCCATCATATCTAAAGGATATTTTCACTGGCTATAGAATTCTGATACAACAGTTGTTTTCTTTCAGCTCTTAAAAAAATCTCGTGCCTCTTTTCCTTCCAGCCTCCATAGGTTTTTGTTTGTTTGTTTGTTTCTTTGTTTTTGAAAAATTCACTATCATTCTAATTGGTTTTTTCTCCCTTTAGGAAATATATTCTTTTCCCAGCTGCTTTAAAGGTTGCTTTTCATTGTCTTTAGTTTTCAGAAGTTTGACTATAATGTGTCTTGGCATGCATTTCTTTCAGTATGTTTTGAGTTCACTTAGCATCTTGAATCTACAGGTTTATGTTTCTTGCCAAATTAGGGGAAATTTCAGCCATTTTTCCTCCAAATACTTCTCCAGTTCCACCCTTTTTTCCCCTCTCCTTCTGGAACTCCAATGACATGGAAATTGGTGAGGCTTTTAAAATTCTTTTCAGTCTATTACTCACACTGGGTATTTTCTATTGCTCTATTTTCAAGTCTACAAATTCTTTCCTCTCTGTCCTCTATTCTGATATAGAGCCCATTCACTGAGTTTTTGTATTTGGTTATTGTATTTTTCAGTTCTAAAATCTTCGTTTGGTTCTTTTTTTTTTTTTTTTAGTCTGTAAGAAAACAAGTTTATTTATTTATTTTAATCATTTTTTTAAATTTATTTTCAGCATAACAGTATTCATTGTTTTTGTACCACACCCAGTGCTCCATGCAATCCGTGCCCTCTCTAATACCCACCACCTGGTTCCCCCAACCTCCCAACCCCCAACCTCTTCAAACCCTTCAGATTGTTTTTCAGAGTCCATAGTCTCTCATTGTTCACCTCCCCTTCCAATTTCCCCCAACTCCCTTCTCCTAACTCCCCATGTCCTCCATGCTATTTGTTATGCTCCACAAATAAGTGAAACCATTTGATAATTGACTCTCTCTGCTTGACTTATTTCACTCAGCATAATCTCTTCCAGTCCCGTCCATGTTGCTACAAAAGTTGGGTATTCCTCCTTTCTGATGGAGGCATAATACTCCATAGTGTATATGGACCACATCTTCCTTATCCATTCGTCCGTTGAAGGGCATCTTGGTTCTTTCCACAGTTTGGCGACCGTGGCCATTGCTGCTATAAACATTGGGGTACAGATGGCCCTTCTTTTCACTACATCTGTATCTTTGGGGTAAATACCCAGTAGTGCAATTGCTTCTCCAATGAAGACATACAAATGGCTATCAGACACATGAAAAAATGTTCATCATCACTAGCCATCAGGGAGATTCAAATTAAAACCACATTGAGATATCACCTTACACCATTTAGAATGGCCAAAATTAGCAAGACAGGAAACAACATGTGTTGGAGGGGATGTGGAGAAAGGGGAACCCTCTTACACTGTTGGTGGGAATGCAAGTTGGTGCAGCCACTTTGGAGAACAGTGTGGAGATTCCTCAAGAAATTAAAAATAGAACTTCCCTATGACCCTGCAATTGCACTACTGGGTATTTACCCCAAAGATACAGATGTAGTGAAAAGAAGGGCCATCTGTACCCCAATGTTTATAGCAGCAATGGCCACGGTTGGTTCTTTTTTATATCTTGCATTTTTTGCTGAGAATTTCCATTTCTTTGCTAAGAATTTCTATTTTTTCATTTGTTTCCAGCATGTTTGTAACTGTTCATTGAAACAGTTTTATGATAGCTACTTAAAATTTTTTGATAGTTCTAATGTCTGTGTCATCTTACTAGAGTTTGCTGATAGTCTTTCATGCAAGTTGAGATCATCCTGGTTCCTCGTATGATGAGTCATTTTTTATTGAAAACTAGACATTTGGGGTATTGTATTGTGAGACTGGATCTTATTTAAATATTTTGTTTTCCAGCTGTCCTCTGATACCACTCTGGTATGGAAAAGTGAGTGCTACCTCATTATTGCCATGCTAGAATTGAAATCCAGGTTCTCTATAGATCTCTGGTGATATTCAGCGAGAGTATTGTTGAAAGTTTCAACTTTCCACAAGGTTTTCCCTGACATCACTCCAGTGAGTAGAGTGTGGTGTTCCTCATTACCACCAAATAGGGTACCTCATTTTCATTGGAAATGAAAATTCAAGCTCTCCATGTGATTTTCACTCACCCCATGAAAGAGGGATCTTATTGCCTCTTGGTGAAGGTAAAAATCCTAGCTCTCTACTCAGCATTCTCTGACATCTTCTTGGCTGGGGATAGTGAAAGACTGGGTGCCTTGTTACAGGGTACAAGTCTAGCTTCCTTATTTGGTCTTTACTGACAGTGATAGGGTAGGGCCACAGATTTTTCGGTGGTGTTTAATTGGAGTTTTCTGCCTTGCTACTTTCCCCTTTTCCCAGCCTGCTGGAGACAGTAGGCTTTACTAGGCTTTTTTTGGGGGGAGGGGGAGTGGGGGTGGGAGGTGGGGACTCTGTGCCTATTTTTTCTATCTTCTTCTACAACCAATCTGAGATATATGAAGCACAGGGTAACCCTGGAGGCCTCACCTCTGTCATACATTGGGGTCCAAAGTCTCTAATGGTCTGTCTTCTCTCCCACCTTGTAGAGTCTTATTTTTGTTCTGTGAATAATTACCAGATAGGTTGCTATATTTCGTGGGAGAAATAAGGAAAAGTATGTTTACCCCATATTACTGGAAGCAGAAGTCCCATAATCCCAAATAATCATTTTATATCTTTGATTTATTTGAACTCTCTGCAACATTTGATACTGTTCTTCTGGAAATTCTCTTTGATTGTTATCCCATTCTTTAAATTTCTCCCTAGTTATCTTGCTGTTCATTCTTAGTCAGCACTGTGAGCTCCTTTTCCCCGTCCACCTGATAGATTTTGGGATTTCCTGGGTTTCACTATCAGATTTCTAATTTTTCACTCTATGACCCATCATGATTGATTTTCAGATTTAAATATCAAGTTCAGTTCTTTTTTTTTTCACATTCCCCATCCATATATCCAATTGCCTATGGAATATGAACATTGAATACCTCACAAATATCACAAACTGAAAAGATCAAAACTTAAGTTCATCATTTTTCACCTGAAACCTGACTTTTGCCTGTATTGTCATAGAGGTGATATGATATAGTGGTAAAACATGCACACTCTGGAAACTAGATTCAAATTCAAGCACAGTTTATCACTAGCTACATAGCTATGAGTAAATTATTTAATTTTTCATTTCACTAGCTTCATGATCTGTAAAGTGGAATTCAACCACCTCATAGGTTGAAGGGTAGATTATTATGACTTAAAATTCCTCAAAGTCATTCCCTCTCTTTCAGGATCCAATCCAAACACATTACCATGGCAAATAAGGCTTAATCCCATGTTTTGACATCTTCCCTGTCACTTCCTCCCCTATCGTTGCTAATACTCAATCTATATTCTCTTTAGAAAGGTTGTAGTCTTCAAAATATACAACATTCTTCCTATTCATACTGTCTGAAAGATTTTGTTCTGCCTTGAAAAATTTTTCTCATCTTTTAAGAAGCTGCTCAAATGTTCAAGCTTAAGTTGATGAAGACCCTTCCTTGATTTCTTTAACGCTAACATAACCGTTATCACACCCAAGGAAGTGTTTTATAAGTTCCATATGCATTAACTCTTTCTTCCCCTACAATTCCATTGGTGGATAATATTATTATTTCCATTTCATTGATGAAGAGAATGAGGCACAAAGAAATCAAGAGATTTCTAATCTAATAAGAGACTAAGTAAATCTATCACTCTAGGGTCATTTTTCCCAAACCCAAGCTTAGACTGGGTACCCCTTTTATGTGTTTCTACATAACCCTAAAAACACTTTTAACTTGGCATTTATCTATCAGTGATTTTATTCTCTGTTCCTTTCATAATATATGGAAGTCAGGCACTGTGTTTCACAGCATCCAGCATAAGGCCTGTACCACTAAATGTTTTCTGGGTGAATGAACAGAATGATGAGTTGAATGAACCAAAATGAAATTTATCAGGAATGAATGTAAGGGACTACCTTTGAGTTCCAAGAAGCAGCTGTACAATGCAGTACAGGCATCTTTGTCTTCACGCCAGCCTGCGTAAGAACCATATAGATGTGGTTTGACAATAACCCCTATTCCATCCAACAATGAGATGTGGCTGCCAAAAATACAAAGAGATAGAAATCCTCATTACCTCAAGACCTCACAGCTAGAGTCACTGCAGCTCAGCCCTGTCCTCATCATGAGCCATCGTGACTTAGGCAACACATGTAGTGCAATTCAAGTCTAAAATGGCATCAAATGGAAGTAACATCTAAATTTCAAAAACATCAAAATGAAAAATGGCTGAGAGCCATTGTAATATGCCATTGACTGTAAGCCCCATCCTGTGTTCAAAGAAAAGAATAGCATGCATCTTAAAGTTGATTAAACATGAGTATCTTCAGTTTCAGCTCACCACTTGGTGGGACCTAAATTAGCCTCACTAGCTGCCCATTGGCAATGCTAGGGCTAAACACAAAGCTTTTGTATAACCTCTGAGCTACAGCACTTCCTTAAAATGTATTCCCCCTTTCCTGTCTCCTCTTAATTTTCTGTGCTAGTACAAGCAGTACAACAGGGTATCTGTCTGTCTGTCTCCATTTCCTTCTTAAATTCTATTCTACAGCTTGGTCCTAAGGCACTACTCCAAATCCTAGTCCATGTGGATGAAGCTAACCCAGATCTCTGAACCTTCCAGTCCCCAAATTAAATCTACAGTTAATAAGTTAATTGTCCAGAAGCCCTGGCTTTGAGGACCCCTTTACCCGTTTGGCTTCTGACTCTCAATCCACTTTTTCTCATGGCCTGGGGCTTGCCCCACCCTTTAAACACCATACATTAGACCCACTGGGGACTCATCAAAGTCTGGCCTGTGCAGCCCAGTTAGTGTCCTCAGTACTGCTCTGCTCTGTTATGAAAAGCAGCCTCACAGCTGCGACAAGAGCAGCTCCAAAAAACACTTCATCGTGGCTTGAAGCCTGCTGCAGTGTTTAAAGCACATTCGCCGCTTTATTATCAGCCTGTGGATCATTTATTTTGTGAATTATCTGTGGTCATTTAGAGCCCGAGTTTGCCCCTCCTCCCAATTGCAGAGACTGAATCCAGGCACTTCCACTCCCAACCACCAGGCTCCCCCCTCCCTTTGCCAACAGTTCATGTGTGCTCTGGAAATGCAAACTCATTCTAATATCAGCCCAAGAAAAACCGAATTAGGAACAGAGGTAACTATAAAAACAATTTCTTAAATACATCTCTAAGACAAAAGGAGATAATTCAGAGCTTATCAGTAGCAATGATAACCTCAAGTAGTGCATATAATTAAGAGCAGGCTTGATTCTCTGAAGGCACTCTGAGGTACATACAAACCTGTAATCTGATGAAATCCATGCAGTGAAAATAGACGCATATATATTTTAGCTGTCCAGGGGTAGATCATGTTTGATATCTGGCTGAGAATAGACCAGAAATCAAAGAATTAGATAAAACCCCAGAGAAAAAGAATAGAATGGCCTGGAAGCTCATTGCCACTGAAAAATAAAAGATTTATAGATGCTAAAGAGATGGGAGTGTGGAGAGATGCGGAACTAACAAACAGGGTAGAGGGGAGAAGGGAAAGAAGAAAAAGGGATGGGAGAGGGATTTGTAGATACTTTGGGGATGTTTGATGGTAACAATGATGAAATGGAGAAGAAAATCAGCTGTGGTAACTTTCTGCCTGCTGCAGGACTAGAACCATGAAAGGAACTCCAGAGCAGAACACAGTCTGGGGTGACTGTAGCAGGCAAGGAGGAGCTCAGAAACAGCTATAGGGATGAGCTATAGATATTTGCATTCATTTTTCAACAGGCTCAAAGTAAAAAGCACAAGTAAAAGGTGGAGGAAAATGGTAAAAAGAAGTGATGGGGAAAAGAAAAACCAGGAAAAGGAGCCTAAAGAGGCTGAGACCAGGAAAAAGAGAAGCATGTGGTAAAGATGTAAACTAAAAAGTACTTGAGGTCCAGCTATTTTAAAAGGCGCCTGATGTCGATTCACAGACTTGTACCCCTGGAGCTAATAATACATTATATGTTAATAAAAAAATAAAAATAAATTTTTAATTAAAAAAAATTTTTTTTAAGGGTACCTGATGTGAACCAAATGAGACACAGCCTTAGTCATCTTATGCTCTTAAGTGCCTGGCACATTTTGAGTGTTCGCAAGTGTTTTATATGATTCAAGATACGTATATGTGCACATGTGCACATGCATACACACGAATACTCCTATAGAAAGTTGAGGGTGGACTAAAACACAAAATTCTATTCAGAGATATGATAAGACTAGCAGAATTTATTTTTACCTTTATCTCGACTAATGCTTGGTCCTCCAGATGTGATCAAGCCCTAATAATGCTCTGCTTCTCAGGATTCCAACTACTCTGTTTATGGCATCTATCTTGCTCTGGGTGTATGATTATATAGACTGTGGCCTTTTCTGTGCACTCATTGAGGGTAGAGAGCAGTTGTCCACAGCACTGCCTCAAATAGAGCTAGACACATAGTAAGTACTCAAAAAACAAACAAACAAACAAACAAACAAACAAACCCAGAGTGAGTGAATTAAGTAAGTGGAAAATTCCAGTATTCTTCAGATAACAACTTGTTCTTATCCTCCAAGGAACTGTCTTCAGGTAGAAAGGAGAAGTGGCAACTTCCCAGAAATTGTGGCTGGGAGAACATGGCAGATGGGTCTCCTTTTTTACTCCCCCAACCTTTTCCTTCCAGAAAGCATCCTGAACCCAAAGGTAATACTGTGAATCAGAATACTCTGTATTCTGCAACCAATCTACCTTGCTGGAAAAACCCCTTAATATACTACTTCATGAAGACAATTCTGCTGCATTCAAAGTATGACCTCACATTTTAGGACAAGGTCAATTTTAAAGCATTTTTATTTTTATTATTTTTTCAAAAAAATAAATATCTGCATATTACATTAAAGAGTTTATATGCATTTTGCAGTACTGAATCTCATCTTGTACATAATAAAAAGGGTCATTCCAAATCTGTATTTCCAAAGGTTTACTGGGTGGGAGTTAGCCAGGTGTTTATTTTTTTATTTTTTAAGATTTATTTATTTATTTCAGATAGAGAGAGAGAGAGAGCACTTATTTATTTGTTTGAGAGAGAGGGAGAGAGAGCATGGTTGGGGTGGCAGAGGTAGAGGAAGAGAGAATCTCAAACAGACTCCCCACTGAGCATGGAGCTTGATCTCACCACCCTGAGATCATGACCTGAACCGAAATCTAGAGTCAGACATTTAACCAACTGAGCCACCCAGGCACTCCACCAGTTGTTTACTTTAAAATAATTTGTTAAGCTGCACATTTATGTTTCATGCATTTTTCTGTGTGTGTGTTATATTTCACAAAAAAAAGTCTTAAAAAGTTCTGTTGTTTCCAACTGAGAAAGTGAAATACATACTTGTGGAAATTATTTGAAGTATTAAAATGTAATAAATGATTATAAGACAGTGATTTTGAAATATGTAAAAGTAATGGTTGTCTTTTTTTTTTTCTGAAACATGTCATAAGTGATAAGACCTCCATTAACTCTGAAATCCCCATTAAAGGGCTTACTTTGCCCCTATGAAATGAAAGTAATCACCTCCAGTAGATCTACAAGGATTACTTTGGGGTACAAATCTCTGAAAAAAAATTTTTGTGTGTTGTTGTCTTCTAGGATCCTGTTGACATTATTGGAAGCTAAATGACTAGATATAATGCTGCTGTGGAAAAAAACAAGCACCGAAGAATGGTCCCCTCACCCTTCTTTCCCAACCTATCCAGGACTACTTGGAAATACAAGAATGGTGGTAGAGTTACTGCATTATTTGTTATTGGATATTTCTTTGTCTTCACCAAAGATGATTCACTAAGAGTGACTAAAGTGGAAAAGAACCTGATTGCTAAGAATACAAAATCTCCTGGTGCAGATTCAAATGTTGGCTTATCCAATAAAATATCAGGAAATTATTATTTTCATCCAGGCTATTCTCTCTGTCTCACTCTTTCTCTCCTTGTGCATACTTCCAAGCCTTATCACATGCTGCTTCTTCTGCCTAGAACACAGTCTCCCATTTCCACCCCAGCTCTGACTCAGTTAAGCTGTACTCTTTTCTCTTAGCCTCGATGTTACCTCCAAGAAGTCCATCCCAGGGTACCCAAGGCTAGAAAAAGTGCCATTCCTCTGTACTCCTCCTCTCATAGCCCTGATCACACTTGATCCTAATGGCTTGTTTATGGTCTTGTTCATCATGGTAGTCCCAAGCATCTATCACAGTTTCTGGTACAAAGGGGATGCTCAATGAAGGCTGTTGAATGAATAATTGAAATTCATTTACATGAAGACTTCCCCACCACTCCCAGTCAAAACAAATTGCTCTTTCCATGTGTCATAGCACTTTTTACAGATCTCTATTTTAGGCTGTCTTATGTTATAACTAGCTGTGTACTGGACGTCTTCCTTCACAATGTTTCATGCTTCCACGGGGCAGGGAACTAACCTTATTTATCTTTGTATTTTCCTTGGGACCTACCTTCTTCCTTATTTGTACAACGTAAACCTCAAAAAATGTTTGTTGAATTGAGTTTCTCTGCCCTCTAGCTCCACTGTCACACAATTAATGATCAGTAAGGATTGGTTCATGATCTGTAAACAAAAACTTAACTGCACTAGAGAAATTGCTATTTAAAAGAACAAGTTAGTGAATGTTTAGGGAAAGAAAAAAAAAGAATGTGTAATGTGAATAATTATCTCCTAATTACCTGGTTAGCAAATCCAAGATTTCATAAACAGGGTTTTGGGGGGGGGGGCGTTTCCCTACAAATATAAACATCTCCTGTGATTACTTTAAATTTTGCAATTTTACTGTTTTTCCTCCTTGGAATATATATTTATAAATTAGGTAGAGCCAGAATTAATTTTAGGGAACTAGATAAGAAGACACTGAGATCTCATTCTCTCTCTCTCTCTCACGCACACACACACACACACACACACATTCACACAAGAAAAAAGAGTTATAAATTAGAGGGATCTTTTTGGTCTCAGCTCTAACCTGAGATGGTCCCAGTTAACTGAGATAAGATGCAGCATAATGAACATAGCCTGACACTTTTGCAAGGCACTAATTTAAACTTAAGGCATGCATATTAAGTCTTTTTAATTTGTTGCTTATACCACATACTTGTCTGGTCACAACTTAAAAAAATTAAATGGAACATTGTCATCTCTATTCCACTGGTCTCCCAGATTCTACTCTCTCCCTTGCATGGTCCATTTTGCACACAGCTTTCCAGAGTGTTCTCATGAATACATAAATTATATCATGTATATACACTGCTTACAGCTCACCATTGACTTCACACCACATGAGAACAAAAATCCATACTTCCTACCTAGCAGGCCCTAAATGGCTCAGTCCCTACCTACCTCTCTACCTTGCTCTGATTTTCTTCCAGTTTCTTAAACAAGCCAAACTATTCCCAGCTTAGAGACTGCAAATACTGTTCCCCTTGCCTGGAATGTTTTTCCCATAGATCTTTTCAGGATCAGTGCCTTCTCATCTTTCTTGTCTCAAGTAAAAAAATCATTCCCTGACCATTCTATTTAAAGTAACCCTCCCTCCCACCATTGGTCACTTCCTAAATCGTTACCTTCATGGCACTAATCACCATCTAATATCATTATCTTATTTATATATTTGTTTATTGTGTGTCTTCCTCTTTAAGAAAATAAGTTCTATTAAAGCAAAGGCCTTATACACTGCTGTGTCCTCAGCAGCTAGAATAGTGCCTCATACAGAGGAAGTTGGTTTAATAAATATTCATGAAATAAATTGTGGTGAAAATCAGTTGGGATCCTTTTCAGTATTGAGTTAGTTCTGCGTCTTGCCCAGGGCTGAGCAATTCAATCTGATTCAATTTAATTTAGTTCAACAAGCATTTATTTGTTTTATTCACCTCTGATTCTCCAGAACCTAGGAAGCTCTTGGCACATTGTAGATGCTCAACTAAGAATGGTTAAATGAAAGAATGGGCTGTGCACCTACTGTGTGCAACATGAAGATGAGGAGAGCCACTGGGAAAGAGGGGCACAATAATGAGGAAAGCAGCCCAGAGCCATTTGTTGACTGCCAACAGACCAAAGGCAGAGCCTGGGCCTGGTCTCCATGGCAACCTTTCAATAGAAAGCATAGGAAGGAATCCATCTTACACTTTTCCACCAGTCCAAACAGAAGCTAGAAGGAAAATGAAAAAAGAGGAGAGGTGTTTTTTTTCTAAGGCCCACATCACCTCTCTTTTCCACTATCAGGGTATGGATCTCCAAACTGCTTGCAGGGTATGTTTGAGGGAGAGATTCCTTCATCAGTCTTGTTCCCACTGGAGCTCACTGATGGGAGGAGTGCAGCACAGTGCCAGTTTCCCAGTAAGGTGATCCCTTGGGGCCTACCTGAATCACTGCGGGGGAGGAGTTTCCATGGAGAGGGCTGCTTCCTTTAGCTCCATTAAGCCTAGGTGAAAGGTAGGGATGGCACAGGGGGAAGGGGACTAGCCTGGATTAAAGCTGCAATTTGTGAAGCAGGAGATAGGCTCTGTGCCACCTCTGGGCCTCTTCCTATAGTTGTAGCTCTCTCCTGCTGCCCTAGCTACACTATCAATGACATCTTTATGGAAAAGCACCATCTATATTGTAGATTCTACAGAAAGTTCTTTCTAAAAGCATCAGTTCAGGAGGACTGAGTTGGGCTATGTATTAAGAATTAGCCCAAGATATATTACCTCTATCTCTCCAAACTCTCCAAAGTAAGATAGTAATACTACCCCCATTTTGCAAATGAGAATACTGAGACTCAAGTTAAGTAGAAGTTTAAAAATCTCAGACTCTGGAGCTGAACTCCAACACTATGAGATCTTGGACAGCTCAATCTTTCAGAGCCTCAGCTTCTCTAAAGTGAGGGTAAAAATAATATATAACTCCATAGGGAGTTATATATTTTACACACACACACACACACACACACACACGCACACCTTGAAAGTGCTTAGCACATTATCTGGTAAATAGCACATCATTGCTCCATAAATATTAGCTGTAGTCATTATCCAAGATTACTGAAGTAGTATAGTGATCAGATTCAAACCCAGGTCTCTCAGGTCTCAAGGCCCCAATTCCCTTCATTACAGCAGGAGTTTTCAGACCATAGCATGCTTCAGAATGACCTGTAACACTTGCTAAAGCAGGTTACTAGGTTTTACCCCTAGAGTTTTAGGTCTGAGTGGAACCTGAGAATTTATGTTTCTAACAAGTTCCCAGGTGACGCTGATGTTGCTGGTCTGGAGATCACGCTAAGGATCACTGCACAGAAGTCCTAAACTAGAGCTTCACTTTCAAAGAACATCTAAAAGCAGCTCAAGAGATTTTAGAAGGTAATCAGGTAGGAACAATTCCAGAGCAACTGCATTCGAAATAGGGGATTATGGAAGCTGAGAGACTGCAGCTCTGTCTATAGAAAAGCACAAAGTAGGGTTGCCTTTTTAGAGCAAGGAACTTGCCTCTCCAATCACAAAAAGCTGTAAGCCAGTTCTTCATTCAGAGGCTATACAGCTACTGTGAGCAACATGAGAAGGCCCTAGGGAAGAATCTCCTCTTCACTGCTCACCAGAGCCACAGTGGCAAACAGCCAACCCTGGGGGGTGTTTGGGTTTTTTTTTTTAAACCATGTCCAAGCCACACTGTTGGTTCTAGTTCAGGCCTAAGCTCACACCTTGGGTATTTGGGAGCTAATGAGAAACACAGAGCCTGTAAATGTGTTTTAACAGTGAGTCCACATGGCTAGGATGGACTTTTCCTTCCGTTGGAATGACTACAAAATACTTCCTCACCAATAATTCATTCCAAAAGAGGATGGAACTTGAATACATGGGTTTCTCAGTTCTCCCACTAAGTAAAGTCCATGCTTAGAATTCTGTACCCTGAAACATCCACATTGACATTCCTAAACTGCCATCTCTAGTAGCTACCATCAGAGGTAACAATGCACAACACAGGGCTTATGCTAAGCTCCTCTCCCCACAGTTTCTTAAGGCCCTCTGCTCTATGCTTAATACCCATTGATCTATTTCCATGATGGACTCTCAATTATTTAGTCCCCCAACACACCATCACAGGCATCCAAAAACTAGATTTCAATCTCTGGCTAGGCAAACGTTCCCTAAATTTTCCCATAAACATTGGTTTGAAATACAGTTCTTTGGTATAGGCTCCTCAAAATGCAAATATCCTTGTCAGAGTAACACTTTAAAGCACAGTAAGTCTTAATACTCAAGTGTCAGTGATTCTGGGAGTCCTTTCCCAGCAATTTAGGAAAACATGGGGCATAAACCTCAAGATCCTTCAGAGCTAGGTATATGACTGACACATGTATATATTCAGTCCCCAAGAAGACCCTGCTTCTATTTATTTGGGAAAGACAGTTGAGTGTCTATGTGCATTATCTGCTAAGTCTTTCAAAACACAACTATACATTGAAAATGTAGAAATTTTAGATTACTGTCCCAGGCCCCCAATTTTGAATTTTGTAAACAATAGATAGCTTCTTTTGAGGAGAGTGAAAGATATTCTCTTTCTCTTTCTCTTTCTCTCTCTCTCATCTCCTCATCTAATGTTATAACTGGGAAGCCCTTAACAAATATCTGTTGCCAGCATTTCTCTACCGGAGGTATGTATTGGAATCTGCTAGGTCCCTTTTTATTTTTATTTTTTATTTAAATTCAATTTAGCTAACATATACTATATTATTAGTTTCAAGGGTAGACATTAGTGATTCATCAGTTACATATAACACCCAGTGCTCATTACATCAAGTGCCCTCCTTAATATCCATCACCCAGTTACCCTGTGACCCCACCTACCTCCCCTCTAGCATCCCTCAGTTTGTTTCCAAGAGTTAAGGGTCTCTTATGGTTTGCCTCCTTCTCTGTTTTCATCTTATTTTATTTTTCCTTCCTTTCCCCTATGTTCATCTGTTTTGTTTCTTAAATTCCAACCAGGAGTGAAATCATATGGTATTTTTCTTTCTCTGATTGACTTATTTGGCTTAGCACAATAACCTCTACTTCCATCTATGTTGTTATAAATAACAAGATTTCATTCTTTTTGATGGTTGAGTAGTATTCATATATATATATATGTATTCATATATATGTATATGTATTCATATATATATATATATATATATATATATATACACACACACACACACATCTTCTTTATCCATTCACCTGCCAATGGACATCTGGGCTCTTTCCATATGTTGGCTCTTGTGGACATTACTGCTATAAACATTGGGGCACAAGTGCCCCTTTGAATCACTGTTTTTCTATCATTTGGATAAATACCTAGTACAGCAATTGCTGGGTCATAGGGTAGATCTCTTTTTAACTTTTTGAGGAATGTCCGTACTGTTTTCCAGAGTGGCTGCATCAGTTTACATTCCCACCAACAGTGTAATCCTGGCCAATATCTATTGTTTCTTTAGTTGTTAATTTTAGCCATTCTGACCAGTGTGAGATGGTATCTCATTGTGGTTTTGATTTGTATTTCCTTGATGCCAAGTGATGTTGAATTAAGTCACCTTTTAAAACTATATATACCTGGGCCCTACTCCAGATATACTGAGGCTGGGTCTCAATGCAAGGGAAACCTAGGCATCCAGATTTTCAAAAAAACATAACTCTTACTGCTTCCAGTGCATATACCTAGTTGATCTCATTAAAATCATCATTTTAAAGATGTAGAACCTGATGTCCAGGGAGGAAAGCCACTCATCCAAGGTTACACAGCCTGTTAGTAAGAGAACTGACTCCCCAGTCCAATCTTGAAAGAGTCAATTAATTGCCTTTACTCACAACGTTGTCCAGAACTGCTTTCTCTGTGTGCATTATAAACTTAAATGTATACAACAAAAGCTATAAAAGAAAGGACACAAAGAGAAGGGTAAAGAAAAAAAACAGGGAGAGGGAAACAGAAAGCATGGTGGATTTCAAACTATTCAAGGAGTTAGATGGGGATAAGAACCTGTGAATGTCTGAAATTTCCAATACTTACTAGCTAGACAGGATCTGCCAGAAATTATTTGAGAGTCACACTGCAAACACTATTGGGAATTTTATGATCCCTGAGCTCAGTGGCTGTCATCTTTGTATTGCTATTAATCAGCCAGGCTTGGTCTTCCATTCCCCAGTATAATCTCCTCAATTGTCCTTAGCCCTAGGCTACACTATGTGATACTTTCACCCCATATTGAGCCTTAACCAATCTTCTGTCTCTTTGCAGGTCAGACAGGCTCCCATATATCCTTTCTGTGTTAAAGCCACTTACAGAGTGGCAGAGACAAAGTCTCCATGGACCTAAGTTACATGAGTTTGTTTTCTTTTCAGATTTATTTGAGGATGGGGGAAGCTAGAAGCTTCCAAAGCTTTTTCTACCAATGCATCAATGACATCCAGTCTAGAAGAGGGATTTTCAGCTATGACAATTTTCTATTTGAAATAGGATCCTGAAAAAAAAAATAAGCTATTGTAAATTCAAGGTTAAGAAAGTGGTTAGGGGGTTTGGTAACACCAATTTTTCAATTACCTTAACCTTCTGCCAATGCACAAGTAATCCTTGCCTTCTGCATTTGTGATTTTTGTTCTTCTGAACCTTGATAAAGGAGGTCATGAAATGATGATGAAGTCATTTTAGGTATAGCTTTCAGCTTCCCCATCTCATTTCCCAAAGTATCTGTCACATACATTCTCTTGTCATACAAGCTCCCTCTACTCAGTCTTACCTCCCACCTACTGAAACCAAAGTCACACTAAGTGAGCTCCCTAGAACTCCCTTCTCCCTACATTTCTACCCAACATTCTATTTTCTTCTTTGTATCACCTATCTTCTCTGCAACGACTGTCTATATCCATCTACTTGCCATTCTCTTGACCTCCAGCATTCTGGCTTCTATCTCCACCACTCTTCTATACTCCTCTACTTTCATCAGTAAACCCATGAAATGAAATCATAGTGGTAGAGCATATTGGCACAGTAGAGAATTGGCACAGTTCCTGACACAGAATAAGTACTCAATAACATGGTATATCTTCCCAAACATAAGCAACCATATGTGTGCACCCATGCATATGCATGTACACACACACACACACACACACACACACACACACACACACACACAGAGTCAATTCCAAAGGCTTTCATTCTTTCATTCTTTATCTCTTTGTGGCATTTGACACTGTAGACCACTCTCCTTCCATTCTTGAATGTTTCTGTCACTATTCATTAGTGTAGTGTCTTCTTACTCCTTTCTTTTTTCTTTCAATCTCTTCCAAATGTGGTCACATCCTAAGATTCACAACTGAAATCCCTTATATCTCTAAATTCTCTTTCATAGATCACTGCTACTCTAACTATAGTCCATGTACCAGTGCCAATCAGCACTAGTTACTGGTCCACAATGAGATTAGAAGCTTATCCAGAATGTAAATCACTCACATTGCTAAGCACATAGCACAACTGGCATTTTTTTGGTAACAAAGCTTTCTTGATGAAGGAAACAGTGCATTGATTTGCATTGATTTACATTCTGCCCCAAGTGTCTCCTCTTACCATGGCCCAATGCCCCACGATTTTTTACACTGTTACAACTTCAGTATTCATCTCTATTCAAATAAAGTTTATTCAAATCAGCATCTCTAACCCCAGGTTCTTCCCAGAGCTCCAAACCTGATTCTTAGATGCCTGCTAGACTCCAACCACCACCAGCAACCTGGATATTCAACAAGTTAAAAACAAACTCATACCTGAAATCCTTTTTGGGGACAAAAAAACAAACCTACATGTTTCCAAATATGCCTTTTATACATATTTTTTAATCATACACATAATACATAAATTCATTTTCTTTGTAAAAATTTTTAAAGTTACAAATGAAGTCCATTTTGTATACCATCAGCAATCAAGGTCCATTCCTCTCCTCAGAAATAACGTTGATAGTTTGGGTTTGAGTATCATTCTAGATCTTTTCCTACACACTTGCATACATACAGAATATGTCACTATAGAAAACATAGGGCACTGTTTTTTTCTTTTTTAAAAATCTCAGTGTTATATTTTAATGTATTATTCTCAAATTGTTCTTTGCAATCAACAAAATATTTGGTAGATCTTTCCACATAGATATATTTCATTCTTTTTTAAGTGGCGCATAGTATTCCACAGAAAAGACATCCATAGTTTATTTAGCCATTTCCTATTAATAATGAATCTTGTGTCACAGACACTCTGTGTTCAGGAAACCATTCTATTACCCTCCTGGGCACACAAAAAGTCACAGGTGGGCAACATGACTAGACCTGGCCAATGGAATGTGAATGGAAATTCACATTCTATTTTTAGACCTGGCACTAAAATCTACAACAAACTCCTCTGCTCTCTCTCCCTTCTATTGTGACCATGTGGGCCATATGTGGAAGATGGTGGTATTACAAGATGGGAGAAACAGGATCTCTGAATAACTGTGAGGATGATCTAAGTGAGGAGAGAGATGCCATGTTAGCAGGCAATATATCATTATGGTGTTAAGTCACTAAGACTTTAGGATTGTTTATTACATCTATCATTGCTTATCATCTGGCTAATACAGACCTTTAGGTTGTTTCCAGATTTTTACTATTTCAAACAATGCTGCAGTGAATGACTTCTGTATATGTGGAGTTGTTTTCCTATAATAAGCTCCTTCCTTACAATTTATCATTTGCTCTAACTCAGACCTCATGGTTATTGTTCACTACTCCCGTTTTTTGGCCCTCCTTCTCATCCAATTAATTACAAAGTTACTTTTTACTTGGTAATATCTCTTGCATTTCTCCCTTTCCCACCCAGTGTTAATATCAACCTAGTCGGGGGCCCCAACCTCCTATCTGGTCTCACTGCATCAATCCTCTACTCACTCTAATCTAGCCTCACAACCAGCTGATCTAAGTTTCATAAACTTCCACTTTAATCATGTCACTATTCTTGCTTAAGAAATGATCACTAGCTCCTTGTTCCACATCAGATAAAATATAAACTCCTTGACCTGACACTTAAGGTCACAATTGAGTCCCATTCTCCCTTTCTAACCTTACTATTAGTTACTTCCCCAAAGAAACTGCATTTCAGTTGGAAGTACCTTCTCTTAAATCTGAATTTATTTAATATATTCACAATGCTGCTTTTGCTTAGTCCCCTTCTTTATTTATTTGAGTCTTACTCATCTCTTAAGACCAAGATTATACCCTTTTTATTCTGTGAAACTATCTGTAATCATTTGACCTCACTGGAATTGCCAAGTCCACAAATTCCTTTAGCACTTTTACTTCCTCATGTGGTTCATGGATACTGTCTCTTTAACCTTTAAAACAATTTCGCCTGCCACATCAAGACCTCCCTGTAGAATTATGCCGTCTCCCTGCCTCAGGACATCATCTCTCTTAAATCTATCATACACCTTCTTCTTTCCCACTTAGGAGTACTGTGCTCCCCTCCTTTTTGTCTCTCTTCCACCACTCATATTTCTTCTTCTGGGATTTTAAAAATAAATACTCTCATAACTCAAGCCCAATAACTCTTTCTCTTCTGGCTTTCTTCCACTGACCCAGATAGACTCCCTCATTTCTGTTGCTTAAATTTGGGTCAAAATGGGTACAGATGGGAAGTTACAACTGTTGCTACTTCAAGAAAAGTGGGAGGGGGTCTCCGGTGACTCAGTTGGTTAAGCATCTAACTCTTGATCTCAGCTCAGGTCTTGATCTCAGGGTCATGAGTTCAAGTCCAGCATTGGGCTCCATGCTGGGCTTGGGGTCTCCTTAAAAAAAAAAGGAGAAATGTGGGAGCAGCAAAGATCTTATGGTCATGTTGGGCAGCTCTTGGGAATTTTCACAAAAGATATCAGAGGCTAGGTATCAAAATGGGTAGAAGCACCCCAGCAGTGATGAAAGGAGATGAATGGAGAAATGAAAGGAGAGAATGAGGCACTCTGGAGAAGGGGGGGAATGAAAGCAGAAATTGGGGCAGATATGCAAGTAGATCCTTGGATTGAGAAAATTCGGTGGATGGAAACTAAGGGCCAAATGTTTAAAAGGTGAAAAGATTACCATTCCTAGGCAGCCAAGAATCTGTGGTGGCCCTGAACATTTTCTTCTTTGCTCCATTTGTGTTTCAACCAAAAGCTCTAATTACAGTTGATGAGTGTTAAGAGCAGTGCTGATGCAACCAAATTAAAGAATGAAGAGCCATATGCTTTAAAGTGAAATTAGGCATGATAAAAAAAAAAAACCTGTGCAGCATCCTTTAAAGTCCTTGAAAGTGCCAAAGTCCTATTCAGAATCTTTGCAAAAACCCTCATCTTACTTTATCCCACTCGTAATTAAACCAGCTTTTCAAAGTACCAGCACTAAAACTTACTCATTCAACTTCATAGTTAATTTTATTTGATTATTAGTACAACAACAGTATTGCTCACGTGAATTTTTGTAACAATTATACAATTTCAGCTATGCCATGGAACAAATTGGATTTATGGATGCATCTGTAAAAGTATCCATCTTTAGCAAGTTCCTGATATAACATGCACTCCAAGGTCCAAACAACTGTCTTACAGCCCAACTTTAAAACATCACCTATTATTTACTTTTCTATGTGTTTGTTTCTTGCCTCATCAAACAACCCATAAGCAACTCAGAGTTAGGGAACCTACCATTTTCATCTCTTACCCAGTGTTTCCCCAACCCTTGGCCAGGCACACAGCCTGTATCTTCTTCAGAACTGGGTTCAGATAAGAATTCAGTTGAATGGCAAATTAAACCTGCCTTCTCTGTACTTGTTCCTTTCACTTTCTCTCTTCCTTCACTACTACACTTCTTAAAACAGTAATCCGTCAGGGCAAGTCACTCAACTTCTTTGACATCGTTTCTACACCTGTATCTTGAGTATGTAATAATTTACTTTACTGATGTAAAATGTTGAGGACAGTGGCTATTTAATAAAAGTGGTCCATCGTTATTATCTTACTCCTTGGCTCACTATCAATGAGTTACTGTTACTAATAGTGAAAGTCAGAAACCACCCCCTCCTAGGTGCGCTACAGTGATAAAAGGATTGAGTACCACTCTCTGAAGTGGTGACTCCATAATTTAGTCTTCATAACTGCCTTGGGGATCTCTGATGGACTCAGGAGGGCTCCCCAGGCTTGATTTTCAGGGATGCCTTTATGTTCACTAAAGGTACACAGAAAGAGAAGGGTTTCCAGCATATGTAAACTCAGATGTTTCTAGGAGTGCTTCATTGCACTACACAATAACATTCCCTCTGGGCTGAGGATGGGGCTGCTTTGAGGTAGATAGGAGCTTTTCCAGAACCAAAAGGTCAGTAAGGTCTGTGGGCCTTACTCTCCAGAAGGGATCTCCAAAACCATAATTGGCTGCTCACCCTATCAAAAACAACATACCCTCGTATATGTATATATTATATAAAATAGTAAATATGAAAAAATACTAAATATTATATATGGATTTTTTTTAAAAAGCATCTGTCCCTAATCTTTCTGGCTATGAACCTAGGTGCACAAGAGACCCTCAAGGCAAGGTTCATTGTTATTGGGATATTTATGAATTTGTATTTCAAAGTAAAAAAGGGGGGCAATCTGCATTTAGTCTCCACTTCCTTCCCTGTTATTTGTGTCTCAGCCCATTTGGCCTAGGATTCTTTTGGCACCATTCTACTGAATATGTTCTCTTTGAGGTCATCAATATCCCAAGTATGGAATCAAGAAGGCCCTGCTCCTGTCATCATCTTTCTTGACCTCTGTATAGTTTTTGACACTGTGGACCACACCATCCATCTCTTCAGGTTTTCCTCCTAGCTCTCTGATTATTCATTCTCTTCTTCCAACAACTTTTCTTCCTTTGCTTATCTTTTAAATGTTGCTATTTCTAGAACTCTCATTCATAATGCCCTTTCCATATTTTGCAAACTCTCCCAGAGAAATCTTCTTCACTCCCTTAGCTTCAACTACCTCATTGATGGTACAAGTTTTTATCTCCAACCTACACATTTCTCCTCCACCCTAGACCCATATATTCAACTATCTACTGAATCTCTTCAACTACTCTCCATTAATGACACCATCATTTATAAAGTTTTCTAAACTAGAAATCTGGGAGCCACAGAAAATTTTCCTTCTCTCTGGTATCCACATTAAATTGTCCACAAAATACTATTATAACATTCATTGGAATTGCTTCTTGATCATATTCCCTCCTCATTATTTCCACTGTCACTGGCTTTGTTCTCACCCTTATCACCTATCACTTGGATTTTTTGCAACAGTCTTTCTAATTGGTCTCCCAGCATCCATTCTTTCCTCCTTCCAAACTGCCCTCCATGTAGCTGTTGGAGTGAACTTTGTAAATTGCCAGTACTATATCATGCTTCTGCCCCCAAAATATTCAGTGCTAAATACAAATGCTTTACTATGGCATAGGGAGGTCCTTCACAGTCACTCTAATTTCCTTTTCTAGCAAGATCATCTGACATTGTTTCAGTCAAACTGAACTTCTTGCAGATCCCTGAACACTCTAAGCCCTTTTTATTTCTATGACTTTGCAAATGCTCTTCCTCATGCTTGAAATGACTCTTCCCCTCTTCCCCATTTTTGAAACATAACTCAAATGTCACCTCCTTTATGAACACTTCCTTTGTTCCCCTGGAGCAAGGGGAGACTATGCCTCTTCTGAGTTTGCATTTTGTCCAGGCATCTAATCATCTCATTTATTATTCTGTATTTCAATAATTTGTGTGCACCTTTGTCTTGAAGGTAGATCTGTGTATAGAGCTATAAATGAAATAAAAGCAGAAAATGGTATCTTACGTGTCTTTATACCTTCATACCTACTACAGTGCCTGGCACATAGTAGATAATCAATAGCAATTTGGTGAAATGATAAATATGGTTGGCTGCCTAGAAAGGCACTAAACCAATAAAATCATAATAAAGCAAAAAAATCTCCACAGAGTTACATGCATGCATTGACACCCATGGATTACTTGGATTCTAAGCATCTGGGTTCACAGTTAATGACTACATGAATTCTATTCTAAAGGTGCCTAAGGCAATAATGAAAGATTCTATAGCAGCAACCAGAGCTACAATAACCAAGAAACTAATTTACTTAGTTATGGAACTGTAATATCCTTTTCTATTCTTAAGTACATTCCTTCTTGGCACTGAAGAAGAAAAACACTAACCCTTAGGCTAGTGGTGGAAGTGGGAGTGGAGGGAGGGAGTAGGGTTAGCCGACTTCTTCAGTCTCATTCACACATTTTGGTTTCCATGGAAGAGAGGGAGCACACGTGTGATGTCGTCAAGACTACAAAATCTTTCCTCGTCACTCTTTTCTCCAAAGAAGTCAAACCTCTTTTAAGAACTCTATCCTCTGACTTAACGCTCACCCACCTTCACTTGTCACACAAAAGAGAACCTTTATCAAGGGAGGAAAGTCTATGATATTTCAGTATGTAGTCAATCTAGTCACCTCTTTTATCATCATACCAGAGTGTGTCTTGAAGCTTAATATAGCACAGAAGAAAGAGATTTACAGAGCAGGAGTGAAAATCCAACCCGAACTCAGTAGAAAGAAAGTGGTTAAAGGCAAAAAGTGAGTCAGCTCTACAGGCACTGCCATAGCTGATGGTACCAAGGAAAACATGGACATTCAAAAAATTTTCACCGAGGTTTGCTGGCTGACTTTGTTGTCAATGCCTTATGTTCTCACCAGATTAATTAGTACTAGGGAAAATGTTCAATAAGCACCTGGCAGTGCAGTTTGATTCTCTGCTGTAGACTGAATTGTGTGTCACCAAAATTCATATGTTGAAACCCTAAACCCCCATGTGATGGTATTTAGAAGTGGGCCTTTCAGAGATCATTAGGTTTAGATGAAGTCATGAGGGCACCACCCTCATGATGGGACTAATGGCCATAAAAGAAGAGACACCAGAAATCTTGCTCTTTGACTCTCTTCATCGTATGAGGACACAGTAGGAAGGCAGCCATCTGCAAGGCAGGAAGAGAGCACTGTTACAGAACCCAATCATCCTGATCTCAGATTTTTAGCCTCCAGAACTATGAGAAATAAATGTATATTGTTTAAGCCACCCAGTCTGTGGCACTTTGTTATGGCAACCCAAGGTGACTAAGACATCCTCCTGGGATTCTCCTTAAAGGTAGCAACTCTAAGTTATTAGTGGTGAGTTAATTTAGTGTATACTATCTGTATCTGTTCCCAGTTCCCCTAACTCTTCCATTCCTCAAGAAGCTCAAGAGAAGTTTCAAATTGCATTGGAGCAATTCTTCCTGCTCCTCTTGTTTGTTTTCCTCGAGGCTATGTTCATGTGAACAATTCAAAACATTTCCAGCTTTATGCCTTTTATTCCTAAAATTTCAAAGAAGTTTGCAGATTGGACAAAGTTCTCCTCATTTCCAGTCCAAGTTTCCATTTCCCCTGTGAAGAAGAAGTAGAATAAGGCTGCAGTTCCATGCTGCAGTTGGAAGAAAAGTCAGTATTCTTGGGAAAGAATGCAAGCACAAGGGAGGATTTTGAAAGGAAGTAATATTCTCAGGTAAGGATGGGAAGAAATGGTTAATGGGAGGGGGAGGTAGTATTGATAAAAAGCAGATGCCTCCTACTGCATGTTTGGAGTGGACAGCAAATGAGGGGGAATAGCAATGGCTGATGTAATGTGCCCTTCTATCATTTCTAGAGACCCTGACACAATTTGTAGGGAAACCATCCTCCCCAGAACTTGATTGATTTGGAAAGTATTCACTTGGAGGATTCTATGTTAATGAACTACAAATGAGTAACCACCTCACAAGGCTCTTGGGAAAATTAAATGAAATAATATATGGAAAGTGTTTAGCATGGAACCTGGCTTATAGTACTCAATCCATAAATGGAAGCTGTCATTATAATTGCTGTTGTTGCTGTTGGTGGTGGTTAAATTAGGGTTTCCTTGTTATGGTAACTGTTCCTGTTAATGGTAGGTTTTCCCTGAGTTGGTTTTGTCACAACAGCAATTGTAATAAAGGGAGACAAGTGAGTTGATAGCAGTCCTGGACAATAACCTGAAAAACAGTGAATCGAGAGATCAATGAAATGCACCATCCATCCCACTATACAAACTTAGGAGTCATCAGTGACATCTCCCTCTCTGTCTCTGCCCCTCACTCTCAATCAACCACCAAGCTCTATTTATTTCTTCTCTTAAATATCCATTGACTGGCTATCTAACTGTTCTCCCAACTTCTCTTATCCCTCCCCAATGGTCTATTCTTCACAAAAAGGTCAGCATAATCTTCTTAACATGTAAATTATGACATCCTATTGACCATGACAGTTTAAACACATGCATTTATCTCCACTCCTTTGGCAGACCTCACTAAAATGATCATTCCAGGAGAGATGATGATAACAATACAATTTTTGAAGCTAGAAAGTAGAAATACAAGGGTAACTGACTTAGCAGACCTGAGGAAATTTAATCCAAAACTGGCAGTGGGAAAAATTAATAAGCAAAACAATTCACAACAAAGAACTTCCAAAAGTTCAGCAATTGGTGGTACCAGTACTTCTGGAATTGGGGGTGAAATTGAGGCCGAAAAAGAGAATATGCTTAAAATTTTATTAACCAGTTGGGTCTCGATATCCCATCTATAATTTCACACTATTGGGTGATTGTTTCTGCCATCCTCCCACCAGAATATATGAGATTTATTCTCTGGAGAAAGTAAAAAGAAAGGTTTCTGGATTGGGGAAACATTGAACACAGTTGAGGCAGAGGTACTATATGAAAAACAGAAGAATTGAGAAGTTTACATATTGATTGTTGAGACTCCTAGCCTCTTGGTTCTCAGAATTCTGGCAATCAGACTTACAGCCTCCAAGCAGGGTATTAGAATACTCTTCTTTGGGAATATAAAAAAAAGAAAGGCTTAAAGATACTTGTATAAATGGTTGTTCAAAGAAAAAAGCCAACCAGATCATCTTGTAGTAAAGCCCCTTTGTAGCAGATAAACTCTAAAATGAACAACAGGTTACACTTCCTGGTGTTCATTCCTTCATGGAATTCTCTCCCCTGGAATGTTGTTGGGACCTGTGACTTGCTTTTAACCAACAGAATATGGCAAAGATAATGGGATATACTCCCATGATTAAGTTACATTATATAAGGTTCTGCCCTAGCATACTGGAGCCAGGGTCTCTTCTTGTGGGCTTGATGAAACAAGAAGCCATGCTGAAGAATCCCACATGGCAAGGAACTGCCAGTACCTTTAAGGAACAGTGGGTGGCCTCTAGCCAACAGCTAACAAAAAGCCAGGGCCCTCAATCATATGGCCACAAAAAAATAAATCCTGCCAAAAAACTGAATGGACTTGGAAGAAAATTATTCCCCAGTCAAATTTCCAGATAAGAAGGCATCCTAAACAACACTTTGATTCATCCTGTGCAGAAGGCCCAGTTATGCCAAGCTTGAATTCCGGATGCATAGAAACTATGAGATAATCAATGTGTGTTGTTTTAAGTCACGAACTTGGTGGTAATTTGTTACACAGCAATAGAAAACTCATGCACTCATAGTCTACAAATCTTACTAAGCATTCTGATTTTCTAATCAGCTTTTAAGGAACCTACTTATAAACATGAGCAGATAGCCAAGGATGATGACATATCTGAGGAAAGCCTCTGATATCAAAGATAGAAATCTAAACAAACAAACCAAAAACTTAAAAAAAGAGAGAGATGAAAAATAACCATTAATATCAAAGAGATTAGAAAAGATATTGCATCCACTAAACAAAACCAAGGTGATATTTTTTATTTTTTATTTTTTTTTATACTGAGAGAAGACAAAATTACTATTTAAAATTCTTTGAAATTCTTATCAGAAAGAGTTGTATAATAAGGAATTTGTATGGTCTTTATCCCAGGTTCCTGGGATAGAGCTTCTATACCCTTGGAATTTCTTGAGTGATAGGATTGTCTTTGTTATTCATGATAGGCCCCTTGAACCATGTTTGAATTTATACTAGTGAGGTGATTTATGGTGGGCTCCTAGGTAGTTTCAGGATGGAGGCTAGCCATTCTGGAAAGACTAAAAAGACTAACCATGAGTGTTAGGGCTTTGAGCCAGTTGCTATCAGCTCAAGTTGATCTCTGAGGAGAAGGAGGGATTTGGAGATTGAGTTCAATCACATGGTCAATGATTCAATCGTGTCTAATAATAAAGCCACACATATACAAAAAGAAATTTCTGGACACCAAGGCTCAGGTGAGCTTCCTAGCTGGTGAGTACATTGATGTGCCAGGAAAGATCATCCTGACTCCACTGGTGGGGTGGGGGTATGTAGACTTGGAAGCTCCATATTTGATAACCTCCTAGAACTCACTCTACAGATCACTTCTTTTGGCTAGGCTAGACTTCATTTGCATCCTTTGTAATCAAAATGTAATAAGAAGTATCCACCTTCCTGAGTTCTATCTATTGTTCTAGAGACTAATCAAACCTGAGGGAGTCATGGGAACCTCTGAATTTGTAGTCAGTAGGAAAGAAATGTGAGTGTCTTGGAGAACTCTGAATTTGTGACTGGCATCTGAAATGAGGGCAATCTTTTTGGGAACTATGGGAAATATGACCTTAACCAGTTAGCATAAACCTGGGGCAGGGGTAAGGTAAAAAAAAAAAAAAAAACACCAAAAACTGAAGAGAATAAGATGAAATAAATAATTCAAGAAAACTTCCCAGGATTAAAAGACAGTCCTAAAATTTAAAGATCCCACAGAATTCCCAGTACAATGGAAGAAAATAGACATGCACCAAGATATATCAATGTGACATTGCACTCATAAGGGCAAAACAAAGAACCTAACTTCTAAAAAACAAAAATTAAAAAGGTAACTTACAAGAGATCACGAATCAAAATAGTTTGTCTTCTTCAAAGTTAGGAGCCAAAAGATAATGAAGTAATGTCTTCAAAATTATTAGAGATATGGTCAGGATAAGAGTAGTGCCACAGATCTAAAGAACAATTAGGCCATGCCGAAGCAATTCAGAAGGATGTCTCCCAGAAGATGAATTTGACAGAAGGAGCCAATGCTCTCAATGATATCAATCTTCACACACTGAGAGAAGAGTTGGTTGGGGAACAGGTTATAGATGAAGTAATGTTAAGTATGTTGAAAAATAAGAAATTGAATAAATAAGACAATTATCAGTTCCATTAAAAACACAGATGTGCAAGAAAGGAAAAGTAATCATAGTATGCTATAACTCAACTGTGAACAGGATTTCACATAATATAATAATAATATAAAAATAATGATATAAGCACTGAATATTAATGTAATCAAAATTACAACATAATTGTACTGGCAGAGTGGTAAATGGGAAGTTTATGTTTGTGTGTACATGGGGGCTAATGGTGATAATGTGCTAAACTCCTCTTCCATAGAATACTTACCCTGAAAATTATAAATTAGCTTTATAAGCATGCTATTTAGCTAAAAGAGTTCAAAGTAGTTGCCTCTGGTGAACTGATAATGGGGTGGGTGACAGCTGTTACAAATAACTCTTTGGTTCTTTAAACTGCATAAAAAGTTAAAAAATTAGAAATAAAAACTGCTTTAAAAAGAAAATTTAAATCAGATCATGTCACCAAGTAGCTTAAAACTCCTAGTGGATTACCACTGTAATTAGAATCAAATCCTAACTCTCCCATGACTTATATGGCTCATCATGATCTGAATCCCGCCTATTTATACTTCATCTCATACTTCTCCCCCACCTCTGCCCCCTGCATCTCTAGGTTCCAGCCACTCTGGTCTACTTTCTCTTCCTCAAACATAACAAGATTTTCCCCATCTCACAGCCTTTGTGTTTGCTGTCCTCTCTGCCTGCAACCACTCTCCCCAGATCTTCACGTGGCGGAATCCTTCTCTTCATTCAGGACTCAGCTGAAAGCTGCTTCTTTGGAGATGTCTTCCACAATCAGACAAACCAAACTGGGGGACAGTTCTGAAAGTAACTCACCCATAAACTTTAAAATTGTCAATGTCAAGAAAAACCAATAGAAGCTGGGGACTATTCTAGATTAAAGGAGACTAAAGAGATAAGAACAACTAAATGCAATCTATGATTTTACCCTCTAAATTTTTAAAAAGTTATATGGAGCATAATTGGGACAATTGGAGAAATTTAATATGTATTATATACTAGATAATATTAATGTATCATTGTTAAACCTTCTGAGTGTGATAAATATATTGTGTATATACAAGAATGTTTTCGTTCTTAGAAGAGTGATGCTAAAGTGTTTATGGGTGGAGTGTCATGCTGTCTACAACTAACTTTCAAATGGTTCAACCAGAGAGAGATAGAAAGAAAGAAAGAAAGAGAGAAGAGTTATAGATATCAAGCAAATGTGGCAAAATGTTAACAATTAGTTAATATTAATGAAGAATATATGCGTTCACTGTATTATTCTTGCAACTTTTCTGTAAGATTGAAAACTTTCCAAAGCAAAAGTTGGTGGGGTAAAAATATTGAACTTCAGTAGGTTTGTTGATAGTAGTGTTGATGAAGTAATTGCAAACTATTTTGGATATGTTATAGGATTAAACAGATGAGTAAATATATTGACCAAAGTAGTCCTCTAGGCAGTTTCTATCACAACATCCTGCTTTGTTTTCTACATCACATTTATCATTATCTAAAACATTATTTGTTTATACATTCATTTGTCTGTTTAATGTCTGTATTTCTCCCAGCTCCTACCCATAAATGCTATTTGAGTAGAGATGGTGTCTGTCCTATTTCCTGGTGAATTCCTAGCATTCAAACTAAGGCCTAGCACATTATAGATGTTCAATAATTACCTGTGGAATGAATGAATGAAACAATACCAAGAAATCTTGGGTAGAAACAATGGTCAGACAGCTGCAATTTTGCTCCTAAGGTCATGTTAAGGCTCTGAAGCCCTGTTGGGAAAGGGCTTTTTTTATTGCAGAGACCTGTGAAGCTGAGTGAGAAAAAGGATAGGGAAGTCAGCCTCATTCTGGCATATGGAGTGTGGTTAAAGGCAATAAGACCTATCAGAAATGGCGATGACCCCAAAGATTACAACTAGAGGATAGGGACTTAAAACTAAAAGGTAAATGATAACAAGGAGGTCCTGGAAATGCTTTAATCTTCATACAAGTGAGTTATATGACACCTGTCCTTGCAAGTCACTTGAACTGTGTAAAGACTCTTCCTTGGAATTCCCTCTTATCACAGAGCCAATGAATTGTAGATTTAGAGCTAAATCTCAGTAAAGGAGAAACAGGGGAAGAAAAATGGGGTATCTGAGAACACAGTAGGTGCTTCTTTGGGGGAAAGGAAAGTTACCTTCCACCTCAACTCTTTTCATCACAGCAGTTCTCCCTGTCAACTTTTTTTTTTTTTAATTTCCTTTCCCATGACAGATGCTGGTGAGGATGCAGAGAAAGGGGAACCCTCCTACACTGTTGGTGGGAATGCAAGCTGGTGCAACCACTCTAGAAAACAGCATGGAGGTTCTTCAAAATGTTGAAAATAGAACTACCCTATGACCCAGCAATTGCACTACTAGGTATTTACCCCAAAGATACAAACGTAGTGACCCGAAGGGGCACATGCACCCAAATGTTTATAGCAGCAATGTTTACAATAGCCAAACTATGGAAAGAACCTAGATGTCCATCAACAGATGAACGGATAAAGAAGATGTGGTATATATACACAATGGAGTACTATGCAGCCATCAAAAGAAATGAACTCTTGCCATTTGCGATGATGTGGATGGAACTAGAGGGTATCATGCTTAGCGAAATAAGTCAATCGGAGAAAGACAACTATCATATGATCTTCCTGATATGAGGAAGTGGAGATGTAACATGGGGGGGTTAAGGGGGTAGGAGAAGAATAAATGAAACAAGATGGGATTGGGAGGGAGACAAACCATAAGTGACTCTTAATCTCAGAAAACAAACTGAGGGTTGCTGGGGGGAGGGGGGGTTGGGAGAAGGGGGTTGGGGTTAAGGACATTGGGGAGGGTATGTGTTGGGTGAGCACTGTGAAGTGTGTAAACCTGGCGATTCACAGACCTGTACCCCTGGGGATAAAAATACATTATATGTTTATAAAAATAATAAAAATAATAAAAAATAAAAAAATTTCCTTTCCCTACCTGTTTCTCCCTCATGCATCATTCCCCTGCTCCCTACCCTACCTGGGGTTAGTGCAGAAAGAAGTGTTTGTGGAGACTGGAGAAGTGGTAAAGTAATTTTGTGCGGGGACAATTCTTACTAAAATAATCGTTTTGTGCTTCTGAAAAAGGACACACACACACACACACACACACATATTTAAATATTGAGAATGAGTATTACAGTTGTCTCCTTGCTTCCATTATTGACATCACACCATGAGGGTGCTAAGACAGAAGTTTTTTCAGTCTTTCTAAACACCATCACCTCAGAAATCCTATCAGCTCTACATGCTCCCCTACCCCACCCTACCTCCTCCCACACACCTGTGTCCTGTCATACCACATTCTATCACTTCTTTCTCTGTGGCCTTATAGCAATCTGTTTTGTCTTATTAATCTGAGTTCAGTTTAGATCCTTGGCATTTCAGAACTAGATGGCTGCTTCTCAACCACTTTCCCGCATATCTAAGCCATAGTAAGTCAAAGATTCTGCAAAGATCCATTTTCTTATCCCCCTGACTAAATTGTCCTTGATCCCTTAATCTGCTTTCAGGTCTACAACCATCCCACTCCAGCCTGCCTAAGAACTTTCTCTCATCTCCTCCATTCCACTGTTCATTCATCATCAGTTAGAATTTCAAATTAGGGATTCCATTAACATGTTGAGTCCATGGAAGCCAAATGACCCATTATGGACTGAATCCAAATGTATAGGCAGGTGGTTAAGCAGGTTGGGCCAGCAGTCCTGGCAATGCAAATTCAAAACTAGAGGTTGCAGCAAAAATCAAGGAAGAATCATGATTTCACAAATGACCCTGGATTAGCTAGATACCAGCTCCAGGGAGACAATGTAGATTTGTAGATGATTCTAGAACCAAGTATACCATTAAGGATAATTTTCTCACTGGTTGGATCTACTATGTTATCACCATACTCAAACAATCTTCATTGGCTCCCAATTACCATTAAAATCAAATCTTCAAATCCTTCAGTCTGGCATTCAAAGCCTTTTACATTTCCCCTTCTTCTTACCACTTACTCTGCTCTTACCTTACTTCTCATCAATCCTTGGTATGATCCGTTTACCTCAATCAACCTGGCATAGTCTCACTACCAGTTTGCAATTCTTGCTCCTTTCCTTGCCTGTAACGTCTTTCACTTCCTCTTTGCAGATCCACATTAACTGCATTCTTTAAGATCCACTTCAAGATATACCCCCTTCTAAGAAGCTTTCCCTGATTCTCTCACTGCATCACTGATATTTTGTGCTAAAACAGACTTTAAAACTTGCTGATCAAGTTCAACTTTACCCCCCCACACACATTTTTCAGATGAGAAAACTTAAGGCCCAAAAATATTAAGTGATTTGTATAAGGTCTTTGAGTTTAGTGGTAGCAACTTAATGTCAAGCCAGATTTCCTGACTCCCTTTGCAATTTCCTTTCTACACTGTTACACTTTGTCCCCATAATCCCATCCCCCCCACACAAGTTCAATGTGGTGTCATCATCATAAACTAACATCTGTGTTTGGATTGTTTTTCACCTCTATTTGGTTTATCTCAACCACCAAGTTCTAATAATTCTTGAGGGAAGGGACTATGTCTAATATTTCTGCCCCCTCTTCTCCTTCCCCATGGCACCTAAAAAGGCTGTATATACCTCAGAGGGGCAGGAAATACATCTTCACTGTGGAGTGCTTCCCTTCAAGAAAATATAAAAAACAAAACTAATAAAATGAGTACACCCAGGGTGGATTATTATATCACATACATATTCAAAAAGTTCCTTTAAACAGGGACCTCCTATAGTGAACTTGGTTACAGATCATTAACTACCATCCAGAGAGAGGGAGAATGAGAGCTGAGAAACCTCGAAGTAAAAATGTAAGAATCATTGCTCCTCTTACAGGCTTGAGAAATAGAAGGGCGTTAAGGCAGACTTCCCACTTTGCAATAGAGAGGATTTATACAGCCCCTGTCTCGCAACCCCCAACTCAGCACTCAGCACTAGCTCTGGTCTCTCTCAGCTGGAAGTTGAGTGACACGAGTTCTAAATGTCCGTTCCAACACTAATTATCTTTGTGACCTAAGACATATCACTTAATCTCACTGGACTTGTGTTTCCTCATCTGTAAAAGGTTAGGGGGTGGGAGTGTGGGATGGAAGTCCAGACTTGCTTTGCCTCACACGTTTTTTGTGAGGCTGAAGTGAGATAATACATATGAAAGTGCTTTAAAATTCAAAAAGCATTATATGAATGCAAGGTATTAACTTTTTAACTCCCATTCCTGTATCAATTAAATCGTAGGAGACTAGAGCAAGCAAAGGATAACAGGTTTGCATGTTAATCCGATCTAAATTAATTGTTGGAATCCTCTATCTTCTCTGTAAATGCTGTTCTTCATCCCGTCTCTATTTTATTTGGTAGAATATTATAAAGGTTGCTATTTTGGCTTCGCATATTGCCGAGGTGGCAGGAATGGGGGAGGTTGGCGGCTGCTGAGCCTCAAGAGAGGCACCTATTTCTTTCCCAAATTACTCTAAAGGGGGAAGGGCAGGGAAATTGAAGCTGTTGGTCAAGGAGAAAAGGGCTTGCACTCTAGCTCTACAGTGTCACTCTCTCATTCAATAATGAAAAGAAAAATGGAAAAAAAGGAGAAATAAAAGCTTTAATTTTGCCACATTTCTCAAGTTTTCTCTCCTTTACCTCTCCAGAATTCCTAGCATGCCTGAAATCAAAGGACCTATGTGCAGGCTTGGAAGAGCTTTATTTTGGGTGGTATCAGGATAAATGTGAGGCATGGGAATGAAGTAGCACATTACGTGTTCAAAAATTTGAACCCATTCTTCTGGTCTATCCTTCCTCTAGCCCAATTAGGTAACTTATATAATATGCCCTAAAGTCCCATGTTAGGGACTATGTCTGCCCTGGGACATCCAGAACCAACTCCACTCAAACCTCTGTGGAAATGGTCATCATTCTTATTCTTATGCAGCTCTTGGCCTTTATATCAGTATTGTTCAATTAGAAAAGAGCCTCTTAAGAGATCATCAATCATTCGAAATATCAAATACTGCTAAAAAGCAATGCAGGGGAAAAAAGGACACCCTAACTGGTAACCTGCAATGAATCATCCACTTAACAGACATCTTCTGAATCCCTACTATAATTCCAGCCCAGATTATGTTTTGAGGAAAACACACAAGCATCTCAGTAAAGCTTTCTCTGTTAAGAGACTAGCAGATGATGGGGGACAGGAAGGTATAGATAAGATATAGCAATGGTGTCTAGGAAGGTATAGATGAGATATAGCAACGGTGTCTCCCTACGACAGGCACCAATGAATTCTAACCTCACCCCCCACACACACACAGGGTGGTCCCATGTAAAGCATTATATTCAATGTTGGGCTGAGGAGAGACTAAAAAGCAAAGCTAAACCTTACTATAACATAAAGCAATAAGGCAGCTTGTGATGTATTGAGAAATGCCTTAAAAATTAAATTAATCATAATTAAATCCAGGCAGTATATAACCCACCCTAATGGAGCAAAAATCATGCACAAACAACTCTTTTAGCATTCACCCTCAAACTGACCTTGCAGCAAGAGTTTACATCATTAATTTTGGACTCCTTGTGATTAAGTATAGTATTAGAGACAAGAGTATCAATGAACATACATGAAGCAATAGCTCCAACTTGTCCCCTGGTGGTGTCCTGCTTGATGACACCCGATCTATGCCAAACCCCACCCTATTGCTCTCTAACCCAAGAGGCCGTCCTGAGCAGTAACTCCTCCACCTTGAACCCTTCTAATTATATGCCAGGGTTTGGTGAAAATAAGATTTAAATGTAAGATATTAGCCCCTGCTAAGGACAGAGATTTCACCAAAGCCTGAGAAGTGAGCTCCAAGCATAGGCATACTGGCTAGTCAGATCTGACATCTGCATGTTTCAGTCCTGAACTCAGGGTTAAAAGCAGCTTGGCTGCTTACATGTGGGATGTAAGAGAGGAGAAAAAGCCCAAGGAGGGTAAAAAAGATGAACCCTTTGTGTGGATTTACTGGAAAGCAGCCGGCCATCAATGAGAGACTTGATAGACAGGGCTCACCTCCCCTGGGTTTTCCTAGCCCCAGACATTAGGGATGGTCCTGACGCTAGCTTAGTAATTGCCGAAGAGTGTAGCCCTTCTCCAGAAAGGTGGGCTTAGGCTGTGATGCAGCAGTGAGGATCTGGGAATGCAGATCTCATCAGAGATTCTGGTCTTTGGAGGTGGGGGGCTAGGTGAGACTGTCTTCTTCTGTATTATTTACTGCTGGGATGTGGTGTAGGGAACACAAAAATGCGGCAGGTTTTAGAAAATTCTGGGTAGGTCAGTGTCATTTGTCAAAAGAAGAGGGATTAGTAGAGGATATGGTCTGGGAGGAGAGGGTGAGAGAAGGGGCTGCAGAAGGAGGGCTGCCATCCACAACTGCAGTATTATGTGTATCAGAGATAAATTTACTTGTCATATTTCAAATTAGGTTTATAGGTACTTCCCCCATCCCCCACACAGCAGTGGCTTAACGGGTGGGCTTCTCAACTTTTAATTGCAATTTTGCAGTGTATGGGTGTGTGAAGTCTAGGTCTGACTGAGGTGATGGTCTGTATGTATGTGTACGTGACTAACAGTCGAGAGATCTCAAGTCTCTCGATGAGGTGGGAAGGGTGCTGCGGCAGGGACCGGCTGTACTCCTCTCAAGAGAATCTTCCATCCCTAACGTCAGAGTGCTATTGAGCTATCAGGAGGTGAAAAAGGTGTGGGTGGTGCAGTGAATTTCCCCCAACACAAGGTACACACACACACACACACACACACACACACACACACATTAACAAGTTCTGTAAAAAGTCCTGCTGATGCCTGGGAAGTCCAGCTAAAAGCAGTAGGCCGTCTCCCATGGCCAGGGCGAGGGAGGCAGACTCCCGAATCGCCACGGAGACCACGGCAGCGGTCTCTTCGGAGCGCGCAACCTAGCCGCCGCTTCCCGGGGAACTCTTGCCTTGCTCTAGGGGCTACATCTGCAGGCTGCGGAAAGCCAGGGCTCCAGCCCTTTCTCATTACACACCTTTCCCGAAGCACCCCAAGCCCTGTACCCAACGGCAAACCCCTCAGATCTGGCGAAGCTCAAAAATGCAAAAACTGAGGCGGGGGGCAAATTGTACTTCAATCTTAAGGACCGAACACACGCGCGCGCGCGCGCGCGGGCGCGCGCGAACCGCATATACCCCAACCCCGTGCCGCTTAATTTCTTTCCCCGGGTTAGAAAAGAGAATTACTTGCCCACAGAGGCTTTGGAGATGGGGGCAGGAGGTTCGTCCGAGGCTAGGCTCACCTGCTGCTGAGGTGAGAGAGCAGACACAGGATGCAAAGCTGTTAGGAGCCGCAGCTCACAGCTGAGTGGTTGGGGGGTTGCAAAGACCCTCAAGTTCTCCTCTGGGTTTTGTGTGTGTGTGTGTGTGTGTGTGTGTGTGTGTGTGTTTAAATTTTTTGCATTCAAGTCACCAAAGGGTTAAACGGCTGGGCTCCAACAGCCCCCCCGCGCCGTTCCACTCCCCCCTCCCCTTTTTTGTCCCCCCCCCTCCCGCACGTCGCTAGGAGGTCATCAAGCCCTCTGTCCAGTCCGCGTTCGCAAGCCCCTCTGCTTCCCGCCCATCGGGCCCGTGGCTGCTTACGAAGAGGTGTGCGCTCACCGAGGGGCGTGTTCCAGCACTGGGAGACGCCAAGCGCCCCTGGGTTAGACCTCAGAGCGGAGCCAGCCATGGAGCGGGGCGGGGGAAAGTTTGGCACCCTGCAAGGGGTCGTCGAACAGGAGTGGGCGGGGCGCCCGAGGGTACTTTAGCCCTCCAAGCTCAGGGGCGCAAGCTGCCCAGACCTGAGGCGGTGTGCGGCCATGGACCGCGGAGCTGCCGCGGCCCAGGGCACTGCCCCGCCTCAGGATGGAGAGCAGCCCGCGGAGTCTCCAGAGCCACCGCCGCCGTGGCCGCCGCCGCAGCCGCCGCCACGGCCGCCGGCTCCTGCGCTGCTCCATGCACCTTCGCCAGAACCGGCACCACAGCTCGGTCCAGAGCCTTCTCCAGAACACTGTCCGAAGGCGACCCCAGAACCAGCCACAGAATTCGACACAGAAACGGTCTCAGAACCCGATACAGAACCGGCCCCAGGGCTGGCTCCAGAACCAGCCACAGAACTCGACAAAGAACCGATCTCAGAACCAGCCACGGAGCCGGCCCTCGAACCGGCTCCGGAACCAGCCACAGAACCAGCCACAGAACCGGCCTTTGAGCCGACCCCAGTACCAGCCACAGATCCGGCCCCCAAGCCGGTCCTAGAACCAGCCCCAGAACCAGCCATAGAGTCCTGCCCTGAGCCGGCTCCAAAGTCCCGTACGGAGCTGAGCCCAGCACCACGTCTATTGCAGTGTCCGGTGGTCGCTCCAGAGAGGGGTCTAAAGACCTCATCATCGCCCAGAACACCAGTGCTGTTCTCCAGTATAAAGGTAGGAAAAAGACCCCCTGGGGCGTGGGGGGGAAAGAAGCAAAACGAGGACGGATGTCTATTGAGCTCCTGAGACTCTGGGTACCCAGAGCATCCCATTTGGCTGCCACTGACTGGCAAAGATGCGCGGAGAGATGCGGGGATGGAGAAGCCCGGGGGAGTGGGAAATGGTTGGGAGGCGGGAAGCAACATGTGGAAGCGAGAGTGGGCTGTTGGGGCTAGAAACAGGGTGACTGCACGCGATGGGAGTCGGAGCAGTTTCCCCCATGGGGAGAAGTGTCAGTGCAGTGAGCGCCTATATCTTGAAAAAGAGGAGGAAGACGTTCCCGGGGAGCGCAAGAGACCTAGAGAAGTATTTGGGGCTGGCCCTGGGTACACGGGGATGGGACTGAGTGGTGGGGTTGGGGGCGTGGGACACACCTCTTAGCCACGGTCA
The DNA here is from genome assembly GCF_010015895.1 of Lontra canadensis. Lineage (NCBI taxonomy): Eukaryota > Metazoa > Chordata > Mammalia > Carnivora > Mustelidae > Lontra > Lontra canadensis. The sequence continues at coordinate 3,346,968 of NW_022631128.1, read as the reverse complement.
CTGCCGCAGAGGCCCAAGCTGCGGAACCGCAGCGGTCAGCTTAGCCCCCTCCCTGACACTGGGGAGGGGGTCACTAGCGGGGACGCAACTGGCGGCGCTCTGAGGAGGTTCCTGGCGCCTCTGTCTGCTGATCTGCTGCTGGGAGCCGGTACTCCGGGTGGGGATGAGGGGATGGGCGGCGCCCACGCGCACTGCAGGGGAAGGGCAGGGTTCGTTGGGGAGGAGGGGGAGAGCATGCGTGTGTCGAAGCCACCATTCCATCTGTCTGCAGGATTTCCCGGCAGGTAGGTGCAAACAGTGTGATATGATGATGGACCGCGTTAAGAGCGGGAGACTGGCATCCCGCACCGGGACCAGTTGGAATGGTACAGGAGTCCCGGTTTAGAGACACCAAAATAGGAGTTGGTATTTGAGAGTGTGTGAATGGAAATCCTCATCTCTTCCAGCCTTCAGAGATGCCTTCCTAAACGTTGCGGTTTGCCTGGAGAAGACAAGTGGAGGATCCTCCAGCACCCGCCCGGGGGCGGGGGTGGGAGGAGGGAGGAAGGAGGTTTTCTGTATTTGCCTTGGACCCCCTGAAACCCCGTTGGCTCTTCAGCAGGAGTCTGTTTGCCCTTCTTGCTTTCTCTGTACTCCCCCTACTCTTCCTTTTCCCCTATAAACTTCGTTCCATGTGACTGTGAATATAATGATAATGCATAGATACACCTTGATTTAGCTTCCCCTGCAGGGAAAAAAAAAACGAAACAAACAAAACACAGAAACAAACAGCACACCACACCAATGCCTGTCCATCCTGCTGCCTAGCGGGACATAGGGACAGGGCTCTGGAATCCTTCTGCTGCATACCGCACACTTGTAGAATGTAGGGGAAGGGGGCAGAGCTTGGCATCGCGAAATGGAAATGGAAGCGCTGGTTGCTTCCTGAGTTATGAGTAGGGAGGCTTGAATTTGCAAAATAACTGCAATGATAAATGACTGAACAAGAGGAAGCCTAAAGCGAAAAGTTTCACAGGGGAAAAAAGGTGTAGAGGTTTAAAAAATAAATAAAATAGGACCGTAGGAGACTAAGACAGGTTGTGGTGGCTGTTTTCAACCCAACAACTGAGTTCTCACCAGGGGTTGGATCTCCCCCTCCCTGCAGCAGCCTTTCCCTGCAATGATCTCAGAAAAGGAAAGGACCCTGCAGCTAGACACTGGAGATCACCCTAACCTGGGATGTGCTCTGGTCTTTTTGGAAGAGTTTGCAAAGAAGCAGGTGGGAGGGAGACCAGCAGGGACTACCTGAGCTATGGCCTTCTTAAGTGAGATTTTGGGAACATGGCTCAGAAACTGACACCTGGGGACTTAATTACCAGGATATCCGGCAAATATATGGACTCTTTGACCCCTGGAAGACTGACTAGAGGCCAGGAACTCCAGGGATGAACCCTGTGACAGTGGGAAAGCATGTCCCACAAGCTTGACAGGAAAATGCCTGTTGCCAGACAGCTAAGGAGGATCAAAGTAAGGGGAATCAGGTTAGTTTCCTCTACAGAGTGCCCTCTCAGACAGGCTGACCAGCTGACCCATGGGCATTTTTCAGCCCTGGCAGGGGACCAGGACCCCCCAAGGTTTGACTTTGCCCTTGGTAGAGTTAGTCATTTGTTCAGCCATTTGTCTTCTAAAATGGGGTTAAGAACCCTGACCGTCCACTAAAAGGGCCAAGAAAATGAACCCATCAGTGGCTCTAGATGATTTCAAAGGATGCAAAGGATCTGGGTAAATGCTCAGATTGCTAGGCGCCAAACCCGTCTTCAACACCCTAGGTGTTGCTATGCAGTTGCTCTGTGGTGCCCATGGGAACATCTGATCTTCAGTGATAGGATCGTTCTCTGCCGCATCCCCCTCAGGCAAACAGCACGCACAGCCAGCTGACTTGCATCTTAACATTCAAGGCAAATAGGTTCCCATCTTAGCAGGGAAAGCCTTGTTCTCAGACACTGCCTCCTTGAGGCAAGCTTGGGGAAACACACACACACACACACACACACACACACACACACACACAGAGTCTCAGAGACTGTAACAAAATACAGTTTTTATCATACAATGAAATCCTACATGGCAAGGCACAGTAAGTGCCAGTAGCATGAAACTAGCCTGAAACTACTCATTTCATCAAAGGACGAAATGAATAAAACAAAGTGTTTGAATGTGACTGCAGGTTTCTCCCAGATAATTTTTGCTGATTGGTATTGCGGTTAAAAAAAAAAAAAATTCAACATCTTCCAGTATGTAGTCTGCTCTCTATTCAGGTTTCAGAAACTGTTGGTTGCAAATCGATGCCAGTCATGAAGATGGAGACTGAGAAAAGGGGGCTCATATTGTCTTTCCAAATAGATACCAGGATAACACAATCTTGTGAACCAAACTTGTATATTCCCTTCCTTTCTAAAATGTTTTGATTTCCAGGAAATGAGCCATAGTCTCCCACCTGGTCACAGCAAGTGTAAGTGAGGATGTGTGAATTGGTTCTTTAACTATGCTATGACTTGCTTGGGGGGCGTGGGGCTTACATGAAGTATACTGTATTTGTTTCCCTTGCCTCACCTATAGTTGAAGAAAGATAGTTCATGTTTTTATCAGTTGGGTTTGACTAGCTACGAAATTATGATCACACTATACAGGTGATTGATGAAAAATCTGAAAAGAAATACACTGTTGTGGCCTTTATTTCTGGGATGGGGGTGTGTGTGATAAGAGATCCATTGCCATTTACTATTACACCCCAAACCATAACAAAGCAATTTTCTGGTATTTTTTGCACACACTTCCTTGCAAGGTAGCAAGCATTTGTTTATATGTTATCTGGTAATTCTTGCCTGAATACTTTATCGTTTTACTTATTTCTGAGCTTCTCAAAGGTAGATACGATCTCTCCCTCTCAGTGCCCAATACAATTCAGCCCTCCCTGTTTTTGCTCGGTAAACATTCGCTGAAGCTTTAAACCTAGCAATTCCATTTCCAGCAATGACAAGGACAACAACGTAGAGACTGCTACTGTGAATGAATAAAAATGCATTCTCAATGATTTCAGAGTGAGAAGTAAATGCTTACTTAAATAGCCTGAAATATATAGCCTTTAAAGAAATGTAGTCAATCTTTCCCTTTTCAAAATGGGTGTTAGAACCATAATTAAGAAGCAAATTACCAACAATTAAAAAAATGGTTTGGAAAGTATCCTTATCCCCTGTAGTTCCCAGCAGCAGTAGACTAATGATGATGTTGTTGGTTTCAGGGGTAATAAATTTTTTTCCTAAGTGAACAAAATATCTGCAGTGACTATAAACAACTTTGGGATTGTGGAATTGAATGTTTAACCTGTTGAAGGTCAGGATGAAATTAATTTCTTTCCTCTTAGGTTCTCTCCCCCACTCTTTGCCAGGTTTTGATGAAACCATCTGATTTGTTTGGTATATATTGAGATCTCCTGAACATTCGCGGCAGTGTGTTCTAGAAAAGATAATGAGATATTTGGTCAGTTGTCTTTCTTTTCTGAGAATATAATTCTTAGGTGTTTATTAAAATCTCTGACTGGGGCTTCTGCACAACCACGTCCCAAAATCAAAGGCTGGTCCATTGTCCAAAGTGCTTCCAAGGAAAGGGGGAAAATCCATAGAGACCAGGAAACCATTCAGGGATATTATAATAAGGATTATATAATCCTTTCTGCTAGTATGAGGCTCTACAGTTTGCAGAATGCTTTCCTCTGAATTATTAACTCTTATTCCCCTGACAAAGACAGCAGGGTAGGAGAAGTCAAAAATAAAACTTGACGCCTAATAGGACATAACTATTAATTTATCTAGTGTGGATTTAAAAAAAATATCCAACATAGGGCTTTCTGTGATACACAGGATCCTCATTTGTCTAAGAACAATCTTTTAAAATTAACATATAATGTATTATTAGCTTCAGGGGTACTGGTTTGTGAATCATCAGTCTTACAATTTCATAGCACTCACCATAGCACATATCCTCCTCAATGTCCATCACCCAGCCACCCTATCCCTTCCCCTCCAACCCCCCAGCAACATTCAGTTTGTTTTGTGAGATTAAGAGTCTTCTAAGAACAATCTTTAAACTGACATTCCCTTGCCTGGATTTTTTTTAAAGCAGCCATTGCTGTTCCCAGTCTGATGCTCCCGCTGGGGGCCATCCTAGAACAGGAGTCTGAGAAGGAAGGATAAGAGGCAGAGGCACAAGATCCTGAAACCTATTACTCCCAAAGAAGACATTTTTTGGAAAGAAAATAAATAGAAATTCTGCCACGGATAGGGTGCCCAACCTTTCCAAAGACTGCTGACTGTAATTCCCTCAGTGGAAAAAAATAATTTTAAGGGTTAAAAAAAGAAATCATCCATTCCTAAAGGGAGATGCACCACCCTCACCAAAGCAAATAAACCTTATTCTCAAAATAGAAAGACAAATTTACAAGTTAAAAAAAAAAAGAGAAAGAAAGGAACAGTGACCCCGGATAATGAAACTTATCCCTCCCCTTAAAATTATTTTAAGAAAAAAAGAAATTCTAAAAGGAGATGTTCTTCACCTTCATCAAAACCCATAAAACTTATGTCCCCAAGAGAAAAATTAAAGAGGGGGGTTAATGTGGTAGGAGAAGAGTAAATGAAACAAGTTGGGATTGGGAGGGAGACAAACCATAAGTGACTCTTAATCTCACAAAACAAACTGAGGGTTGCTGGGCAGAGGGGGGTTGGGGGGGGGTTATGGACATTGGGTAGGGTATGTGCTATGGTGAGTGCTGTGAAGTTTGTAAACGTGGAGATTCACAGACCTGTACCCCTGGGGGAAAAAAATATATATATATATGTTTATAAAAACAAAATTAAAAAAAAATTAAAGAGGAAAAGAGAGAAATCACCTCAAGATAAACAGTATTTCTAATCATAAATAATTCACAAAATTTATAAACTTTATTTGCACCCACTGCTCATGCCCAATCTCTTACAAAAAATATGGTGGCAAAAAGAAATCTCCCAAAGGGGAATCTCACCAAATCTCCCTAAGGTTATTTCTTCTAATTACATGAAATGTCCAAAATAGGCAAATCCTTAGAGACTGAAAGTAGATTAGTGGTACCCTGGGGCTTAGGGGAAAGGAAAAGGGGAAGTGTGGGTGATGGCTAAAGGGTACAGGGTTTCTTTGGAAGATAAAAAAATGTTCTGAAATTAGATAGTGATAATGGTTGCACAACCCTGTGAATATGCTAAAAAACACTGAATTTGTACACTTGAAAACAGTGAATTTTGTGATATGTAAATTATATCCAAATTTTTAAAAATAAGTAAAAGAAAGTGATCACTCCTCTAACTGCAAGATAATGAACCTACTGTTTTCCCTCAAATAAGCAAAGGAATAAATGAATACATAAGGAAAAAATAAATTTTTAAAAAAGAACCAAAAGACAGAGAGATCCTCTTAAGGGCACGGCCATCAACCTCACCAAGGAAAATAATCTTTATTTACCCCCCCCCCCCCAATTTTTTCTCTTTGGGGAAAAACAAACAAAAAGACATCTTTGTATGGGAAGATACTTTCAAAATCATCAAAGCCCATGAAACTTACTAATCCTTCCATCCCAGAAAAACACAAATGATTTTACCAAAAAGAAAGAAATATTAAAGGACAGGATCCTTGATCTTACCAAACATCCTGAATTTTAATTCCCAGAAAAGGAGAAAAAGAGAAACAAAAGAAATAAATCCCTCCACTGCCAAGGGGAGATGCCCCCATCCTTACCAAAGCACATGAACCTTATTTTCAAAATGCATTTTTTTAAGATTTAAAAGGAAATCAATAATGGGAAGGCATGTATACTGGTGGAGGAGATAATATCAATGAAAAGAAAACAAAATCCTCTTAAAGAAAAGTGCTCCAGCCTCACAGACACATGAAATTTTCTGTCAAGATACAGCAAAACCAAATGCAGATTCTGTAAAGGAGAAAAAATAAAAGGAAATCCTTCTAGTGGGAGATGATCTGAATTTATTCAAACTCCAAAGCTTGATTCCTAATATAGGAAATTTTAAAATTGGAAGCATAAATAGAAAGAGAGAGAAACAGAAACAAAACCAAGATGTCCCCAGCCTCAACAGAGTCCCTTTTTACTCAAAACAAGAATATACATTTAGGATTAGGGAGAAAGAAGGGAAAAAAATGAAAAGGATATTTTCAAAGAGAAACCTCCTTTTTGGGAATGAAGATGCCCCAAACTCACCAAAGTCCCTGAATGTTTTTCACCAAACAACAAAAAGGAAGGGAGAGAGCAAAGAGGTGAGGGAAAGGAGTTGGAAGGGGAGGGAGAGGGGGTGAGGAAATGAAGAGGGTAGAGAGGAAGGGAAGGAAGGAAGGAGAGGCAGAAGAAAATAAATTAAGGGACAATTCTTAAAAGAAAGACATTCTTCTCAGGGAAGGTATCCCAATACTTTATTGATGATAATGCATATTAGTCCTGATGATCAAGCCACTCTACCTCCCACAAAAAGGAGAAAAAAAATCCCCCACAAAATCTCTTCCTAAAACTTCTTTAAAGGGAGATGTCCCCAATCTCACCCAAACACAAGGGCCTTATCCTCCAGCCTTCAAGTATTTTTTTAATGAAATAAAGGAAAAAGAAATTCTTTTACAGAAAGACGCTCTCAATCTTTTTTTTAAAAGATTTTTATTTATTTATTTGACAGAGATCACAAGTAGGCAGAGAGGCAGGCAGAGAGATCGAGGAGGAAGCAGGCTCCCCACTGAGCAGAGAGCCCAACGCTGGGCTCGATCTCAGGACCCTGGGATCATGACCTGAGCTGAAGGCAGAGGCTTTAACCCACTGAACCACCCAGGCGCCCCAAGACCCTCTTAATCTTATTACTTCCAAGTTAATTATTTATTTTAAAAAACATGAAAGAAAAGAAATCCCCCCACCCCACCAGGAGGGCCCCCAACCTCACTAAAACCTGTGGCCCTTATAGTTTTGCCATACAAAACCCAATCTTTTCTGAATGGAAATCCTCCAAACTTAAGGAGTTATGCTCCCACAACCCCACCAAAAGCAAAGGATCTTTTCCCCATTTTTTTTTTTAAAGAAAAGTCCTTCCATCATAAGAGATGTCTTCGATTTCACGGAAATCAATCTACCTTATTCCTCTTCACATCCTCGAGGAAAACAAAACCAGAAAAGAATGGTAAAAGGAAAAGAAATTCTCCTAACCTAAAGCAAGTTGACCACAATCTCACCAATATCTTTAAACTTTATTCCCCTAAAGAGATTTTTAAAAAGGGGGGGGGGGGAGAGAAAAGCCTGTCTTTTAAGAAAAAGTACTCTTTACACCTACCCCATACTAAAGACTTCCTAGGAAGTGTAATACAAAGAAAAGGCAATATCTTTCTAGAACTGTGCCAATGAACCTTAAATTCAGACCCTGAGGCTGAAGGGTAGTAAATGTTTAATCCCAGGCTGATTTCCCTCTGCTCCAACTCCAGCCCATTTCTGGTTACCTTTCCCATCAGTCAGTCAGGCTGTGCACTCCAGTAAGACAAACCTTGCCCATGGAAAACAAAATTAGGAAAACAAACCTTCTGGAAAAAAATTATATACTGCATTTCCAAACCAAACAGAAATGATTTGGGGGATTAGCTGCCTCGTTGTTCCCCTCTAGCACAATAGAAACTCAAGAGTTGATGATAAACTCTAAAGCAATGACGCTCTATTAACTTCCAAATTAGACACACACCTACCTAGCAGAGAAGGACCCTTAGCCAATTCAATAATGGGTTTCTTAAGGTGGTTGTCTAATCATGTGCTCACTTAAATGTCTGTTCTCTAGAGTTATAAAGGGCTTGATTTTCACAAATACATAAAATTTGCAAGTCAGATTTATAAGCAGAGACTAAGACTCAATTAATGTTTTCCAAAGTTTTTAATTCATTTACTTATTTAAAAATTAAGTTGAGTACCTGTTTATATCCTATGTGCTTAGCACTGAAGATTCCATGGTGGGCAAAATCAGAGATGAGACTTTCTTTAAACAAACTGGCAAATGAGACACCCAATTACCAAAACAGATATACAGGGGGCAAGGATTTGTTTTATTAGATGTTTTGCTGATGCTTCATTTAAATAATTCTCTCAGCGTACCTCCTCTTAAATAAAAATTTAATGTAGTAAAATAAAGGATATGTATCTTAATTTCAGCGAAAGTAGGAAATCAAAACTGCTTCCAAAAGGTAAATAAAAATTATGTAGCACCCCCACTCAAGATTGAGTGTCAATAGATAATGAATATTTTGTTGTTTTTTTCCATTTATTTTCTCAGAAAAGATGCTTATATACACTTATAATCTACAGTTAAGGCTTTAAAGGAATGCACAATTGTGTCTCAGACTCCTCTTACCCGTTACCTCCCCCACTTAATTATTAAATCATGTGTGTTGTTCTACATTGTATTTAGGAAACAATTGTTAATTTTAGCTTAAAGTCTATCTAATCAAATGTCTGCCTGTGTGATCTGATTGATAAACGTATGCTGGAAACCTAACAGTTCAGAGATGTATTTGAAATGTAAAGCAATGAGAATATACATTGTCAGATATACAATTGGCAGGTTGATCTCACATTTACGATGTGCACTTTCTTAGACATCCACATTTCATTTGTTCAACTAACTTTCTCGAGATTTGGATTTGAAGCCGGAGACCTGAGTAAAATCCACCCTTTCCCACTGTTAAATTCCCAAAAGGAAAATCTACATTTAAATTTCTAAGACTCTGTTGGGTCACTTTTAACCATATGCAAAAATGTACTAATGGTTTTGTCTCTTTAACACACAGTTACCAACCATGCTCATTAGGGTTCCTCCTTCCCAGAAGGGAAATACTTTTGTTTGAGGACATTATCAGCAATTATACGGAGATAGAATATTCATTCACTTTTCATTAACCAAATGTGGTAGAAAATTGAGAGAGTTAATAAACTGTATACAATCCAACTGAGGTTGAAGTAGCAATTTAAAAGGCAAGTGTAATGTGGTATTGAGAAGATCAGAGTCTTCTTCCTCATCTGTAGCACTTGGAGATTTTCATCTTCCGAAACATTACAGGCATTTGCTGTTTAAAGGCTGTTTAAGCCTTTTCTTTAAAGAGATTGTAAAAGAGATTTCAGACCCTAAGGACGACAATTCCCACCCCCTTGTTTTCCTCCTAGCACAGGGAAAGGCACAGGATACTGGGAGATTCTTAGAGATAAGTGTGATGCTCCAACCCAGAGCTTTGCAGAATTCTAAAACAAGAGGCAGTGGGTATGGGGAATGAGCTTGCTTCTGCCTCCAGGAATGGGAGGAGGATAGAAACGCTGCTTACAGGGGCTCAACTAAGAACTTCCAGAATCCGGGATATTCGTTCATTTGCCTTCTCCTGCAGCTAATGTCTCTACCTGTTCTCTTGCGGGATTTTGCAGTTTGAGGCAGGAAATGAAAGGTACCTGCTGAGCAAAACCGAAATTGTTAATCTTCTTGGCTATAAGTGGAGACACTTGAAACCAGGCAAGTTTTTGATTAACCTGGGCTCTGTCAACTGAGTCCCCCACTCTCACTTCACTCTTCACTCTGTGAAGCTTGCTCCAGCATTACAGCAGGATCCTCTGAACCCCACCTCTAACAGTAGTCCCTGATTACCTTGATTGTTAATGTTCCCTCAATAAGTACATTTATTATGTTCCTTGAACATACTATTTCATGGTTTATTCACATCACCACGCATGTCCCTTGCAGTATAAATGATAAAGGTGATGTAGCGTTACTAAAACAGCTATGCATAAACAGCAAAGAGGAAAGTAAATGAGGCTACAGAACAAGATTATTGATTTCAGAAAATTAACAAGTTTGTGCCCTTCTCACTAACCTCAATTAATGCTTACTATGACAGTTTCCCTCCTGCCAGGCTTGAGTAGAACATAACTTTTCTCTTACTCAGAATTTGGATATTGCTGTCCCTTTCTCACACCCTCACCTTACTCTGCTTGACTGTTAAGACTAACTAGATTAAAATGATAATTTTGGCATTGTCCTGGTCTCTTTTTCTTTATTCAACTTTGTGACTAGATTTCCAGGGCTTGCTTTTTTTTTTTTTCATGTGAAATCAAAGCACCCATTTATGGCTCACTTCATGGCTTTCTTAGTATATTGCTTTTCCCTAGTGAGTTGTCTTTCTAGAAATGCCTGGAAAAACCTTAATTTGCCTTTTCATCATCCCTCATCGTACTAAAATTTTTAAGAGTTCCTCCATTTCATCTTCTAATGATGGAGAAACAAATATTCCCAGGCAGCTTGAAAGCCTACTTTCTTTGTTTGTTTGTTGAGTTTTTTATTTGTTTGTTTGTTTGTTTGTTTTGCATCCAGTATAGTAAGGCATCATTGTGAATGACACATAAGCATATCTGTTAATTAGCTCATAAAGTGTTCAATAATTATGTAATTGTATATAAAATGCTTTATAATATGATACATATTTGGAGGATTGCTACATGGGTATTCTAGAGTATTTTACTGATATTTGAGGAAATTGGTTGGGGTTTTTAAGATGAAATGGGAATGCATTATTACTTTTCTTATGTAGAATAATGGAAAAAATTTTCTCACTATCCAACAAATTTTTAGAGGTGGATTAGATTCAGATATGAAGGACTGCCTAATAGCAAATGAAATTTGATATAAGAAATTTAGGGAAAAAATATAAAGTTGTTTGAAGTAAGTGGGATATATTATTCCCAATATATTCTCCTCAAACCCAGAGAAAATCAGAATTATATTAAACAGTGACATTATCAGGTAGAAACGAGGTTATCCCTGAATTGGGCAGGTGAGGCCAAGGCCTACAGACAGAAGAGTGAGGCCTTTGTATAGTATATGGAGTTAGAAAAAAAATGGCCACTCCAATAGAATGATAGAATAGAGATTGAAATAATGTAGAAAATTAAGTGAACAGGCAAAGTCCTACTAAAACTTTGAAGGGAACCAATTATATATATCGTCCAATTGATGACATACAACCATTGGAGGGCTGTTGACTAGTAAAATAACATGGCTAAAGCAGAGGATTGGTTGATGGGGCATATAATTAAAAACTTTCAAATTCTTTGTCTGTCAAATTCCAAATTAAACTACTAAAGCTAAAAGTGGAAGAAAAGAATTATATTATCTAGTGTCCTTTTTCTATTGCTTTGGTCTTCTTTGCTCTTTTGTAAGTGTTGTCTGCTTTCTCTATATTTGTTTCTATTTCATATCACAGACTTTTTCTATAGCAAAAGTAAGAAGTTGATGGGAATCCAGTGAAACCTTTTGTCCTCAGTGTTGTAAACCCATGAAATGTCCTGAAAAGGGCCTTTGGTGATCAGCTAACCTAATATGTTTAAAACCTTTTTTTTTAAGATTTTTATTTATTCATTTGACAAACAGAGATCACAAGTAGGCAGAGAGGCAGGCAGAGAGAGAGGAAGGGAAGCAGGCTCCCTGCTGAGCAGAGAGCCCAATGTGGGCTGATCCCAGGACCCTGGGATCATGACCTGAGCTGAAGGCAGAGGCTTTAACCCACTGAGCCACCCAGGCACTCCTAAAACCTTTTTAACAGTAGAAACTTTTTAATATTTTCTCAATAAAATCTTAAATGAGAGCCTAATATTTAATATAAATACAAGAAATATTTCATTAGGTCTTTTCTTTACTAAAATGTGTTTATAAAGGATGTACATTTCTAATTGTTTATTTGAATCTAAGAGAAAAGCAAGTTTGCACTCCCTGTTTATTACTGGCTTCTTAGCAAGGGTACTGGTGATGTAGGAACACATTGAATAGGAAAAAGAAGCAAGTCAGAGTTTAAAATTTGGTCTAAAATATTCCAAAAATTCATAATAGTCTCCCAGAAACATAACCATTCTGGAGAGTTCCTCCCCCACCACACCCCAGGAATGTGTTACAACAGGCCTCATAAAATGGATTGTCATAATGTGCATTGCCTTTGCTTATAGGAATATATATATTATGGGGGATTGTGTTCTTGAACAAGGACACTATCTCAAGTAAATGGTAGGTATAACTAAAAACATGTAGTGAAAGCTAATGTATAACTGTCAGCTTCTGTGATAATGTAAACCAGCAAAATTGTTCCAAGTTCTATAAAGTGGGCATAAATGTACCATACACATTGATTTTGTAAGGGGTCCTATTTTACTACAAAATGTATATGCAGCACATTAAAGAGCCAATTCTACATAAATTTAATCTATTCTTATTATTAATTTAAAATTTGTGCTCTGTCTGCATCCAGGAAGGATATGAAGTATCCTACAAAATTAAACACATATAGAACAGGACAATTAAGCTCAAATAAAAACAAGACAATACCAGTTCAATGCAGTGGTGAATGAGACTTTAAACTAATACATTCTAGTTATAATAAACCCCAATTACACATTTAACTAGCAGTACTTTTGTTTGCTGCCTTTGGTGCTTGAAGGACTTTGGGGAATGATCTGAATGACTCAGGCCTCTTAAAGTTGGTATCCAAGGAAGTTGAGCTGATGCCTCATTTTTATGCGATACATCTTCCTGTAGCAAGCTGCAGCAACCACAAAATGAGAAACTAAAGGTTGCCAGGATTGTGGTATAGGTGTTAATTAACTGTCCTAGAAGGCTGAGGCTTCAGTTATTTTGGTGTGCCTGCATTTTTCTAATATCACAATGCATGTGTCTGAGAGGCACATAAGTATGGGATTTCTCAAATAAAATAGTATTTCCAATAAAATTTCTCAAAAAAATCCAAACAGTAACTGGTTCAATAGTTTGGACTCTTTCTCAGATTGGGAATTGCTTCACGTTGGTTCTAGTCATAATTCCACTCTACGTAGCTGTACAATATGGGGTAAATTGCTTAATCTTTCTGTGGCTTAGCTTTTGTGTCTCTTAAATGAAGCCAATAATGTTCTGTTGACTCAGCGCAGCTTAGCAGTCTCCTCCAGCAAGTCTTCACTGCTATCACATCCCGGCTAGGCGCCCTTCCTGTAGACTTCCATAGCATCCTACACAAACTTCTGCTTCTCAGTTGCCAAATATACTGAGATTATCAGCTTCTGTATCCCATTAGGTCTATAAGGATAAGGTCCTTAAGACCTAACATGCTGTCTGCCATTCAATAAATTGTGGCTAAACTACTTCATAAAATTTTGACATTCCCAATCGGAGAAAGACAACTATCATATGATCTCCCTGATATGAGGAAGTGGAGATGCAACATAGGGGGGTTAAAGGGGTAGGAGAAGAATAAATGAAACAAGATGGGTTTGGGAGGGAGACAAACCATAAGTGACTCTTAATCTCACAAAACAAACTGAGGGTTGCTGGGGGGAGGGGGGTTGGGAGAGGGGGTGGGGTTATGGACATTGGGGAGGGTATGTTCTACGGTGAGTGCTGTGAAGTGTGTAAACCTGGCGATTCACAGACCTGTACCCCTGGGGGAAAAAATATATGTTTATAAAAAATAAAATTAATAAAATAAAATAAAATAAAATGAAATTTTGAAATTCCAAGTTTTTTAAATATTTTATTTATTTGACAGAGAGAAATCAACTAGGCAGAGAGGCAGGCAGAGAGAGAGGAGGAAGCAGACTCCCTGCTGAGCAGAGAGCCCGATGCGGGGCTCAATCCCAGGACCCTGGGATCATGACCTGAGCCGAAGGCAGAGGCTTTAACCCACTGAGCCACCCAGGTGCCCCTGAAATTCCAAGTTTTATCCAAAATAGCTTTTTACTAATTACAGGAAAACCTTTAACTTGTTTTGCCAATGCCTCTGATCAGATTAGCACACTGATCTTGAAAATGGTTTGATCAGGAAAGAGAATACGGAGTCTCTACTTAGACACAGAAAACTCTTAAAAGCCGTCTTGTTTCCAATTAGAAGGAACAACTTTTCCCTAAAATAAGATAAACAACTTCTGTCTTTTCAGCTGGGAAAGATCACCACATAAAGTTTTACAGTTTGTATCCTATATAAGCCTGCCATGTCTAAGGGGACACTTTTCATAAAGTAAGCCTATATATATATATATATATATATATATATATATATATATATATAATTTCTTCTAACAATTTTCCTGCAGATGGCAGTCAGGTGCCTTGTGCTAACAAAATTGGTATATTATGATAATTTTCGACAAATGGAAGGAAAATACCTTTAGCAAATTGTGCCTTTTCCTGATGTGCCCAATGGTGTGTTGTGGGCTGATCCTGCTACTAATTCTTTGCATTTAAATACAATGTCCCCCTTAGCAACTCTCTCAAAGCTTATAAACCATATGCTCAGAACCAACTTCCAAAAGTACCTATTTTATTCCATAACACAATTAACCTGAGCATCATTTTAAAACAGAAACCTACAACTGCTTGAAAAAGGAATTTTCAGGGGCACAGACATATTCAGGCATACATCCACAAATGCATACTGGTACATTTACTCCAGGAACTAAGTATATATACTTCAATAGCTGAACAGCCTGGTAAGTAGGTATACACACACATAGCTTAGCTGGACATTAAAGCATATAAAGGAGGAGGTTCTGGTTGCTTGCTTTGGTACTAACCTCTTGCTCAGTTTTCCTATTTAATATATTTTCATTATGTCTCACTCCTACAGGCCATGAGTTCCCCAAAGTTTGCATGTTCTTTTGTGAGTTCAATTCAACATACCTTTCTAAGGGCTTACTAGTGACAAAGAACTGTGCTAAGTAGATAAAGGAACCCATTTCACCTTGGAAGATTGTTTGAAGGTGTTTAGATCTGAACTGTGTCTGAAAATTAAGTAGGACTTTGATAGGCTAACATGAAAAAGGAGAGAAAAGGCAGAGGGAGTACCTAAGCATAAACATGGAAGAGGTGGAAAGGACAATGCTCCTCTGATAATCCCACAAAGACTAGATATGGTAGGAAGTTTTAGTGCATCAGGAGGAAAGGCTGGAGAAGCCAGGTGGGAGCTAAAATGCAGAGGACCTTGAATACCAGGTGAAGGAATATGTGATCAATTCCTTAAATAGTGGAGAATTGTGAAAAGTTTTTGATTGAGAGTAACATAGCTAGGTTTGGATTTAAGAAAACTCTATCAATATATAGGATGGGTTAGATAGGACGACTCTAAAGGATGGGACATCAGTCTAGGCAAGAGATGTTGAGGACCTAAGGCAATCAGGATGGGAAGAAATGGAAGATTTTGCTTGTAACTGATTGGGTGTGGATGATGGGCAAGATGAGTAGAAGACAACTTTGAACTTATGAGTCTGGCATTGTTAGAATTATAGAGATCAGGACAAGAGTAGACTTAGGTAGTAGCTAGAGGAAGATTATGAGTTTAGTTTTGGAAAATTTGAGTTTGAGGTGCTGGTGAGGCCTGTGCTCAAGACAGTGATTATAGAAAGGCAAGAACTTAAGGGTTAGAGGACTGGAGGACTGTTGCCCTGCCCCTGGATTGAAAACAATGAAATGAAATTAATAGAATCAGATAATGGAAGAGAAACCATAAGAACAAATTCTTTTTGAGAAAATACACAGAGGAAAAAATACTGATGTAGAAATTAAAGTTTTGGAAGAGAAGGGAGAGATAAGAGAATGTGTACTTTTAAAAAAGGAACATTTTCTTTTAAAGTGTTGATCCTGAATAATTTTTTAATAACTTCTCTATCCTCTCCTTTGGCTATTTTGTTGATGAAAACCCTCTGAATGGTATTGAAAGGACAGAAAATATTGTTAATGTGTTGTTCTCAGACTGAATGCAAGTAGCTCTTCTCCTATTACCCAAGTCTTTATTTGTAAGCCTCAGAATATAGTGTGTTTGGGGAAACGATTAAGAAAGGTTAATAGTTACCTAATTATTAAGGGAAAAGCATGAGAACATTTTTCTTATGTTAACATAATAAGAAGAAAATATTGTCCTCTACATCAAAGATTCTATTTTAAAGCTCTTTGCACATAGTACGCACTTAACAACTTGAAATAACAAGAACCGCAAAGCAGTCTTATATGTATAATGATACTAAAAGATCTCCAAAGACAGTAAACTAAGACATCTTAAGGTATGATAAGATTTTCTCTGAATATGTTGAGAGGAGATAGGGACTTTCTTAAAGAAAACTATTCTTACCAGGTGACCTTTGTCTTTTGGCAGCAAGGTAAATAATAAGCCACTTAAAATCACTCCAGACAGTGGAGGGAACACATGGAATTCCAGACAGAATAATCAGAGAAGAAAGTGATAAATGTTTGAAAGAGGGAGCTGAAGTCTTAGTAGGTCCCTAGCTCTTTGCCAGTTGGTGTGGAAAAAACAAAGGTAGATATGAAGTCTGCGATTTTATTTGGGAAACAAAACATGTATACTGGAGACAGGTACATAACAATACAAGGAAAGATATTATTATATTTCAGCATGTGTAGTACAGAAAATAATGCTATAGAACTATAAAAGAGGAGCAATAAAGGATGAATTAATTTGGGAAGGCTTCCTGATGGAGGTGAGATCAATTGAGTTTAGATCTGGGAGCAACATACAGAGACTTGGAAGCAGCCAGGACTCTATTCAACTGATATCAAAGAGCTTTTAGAGAAAATCAGAGGGATTTGGACTCTATTCTGTATCGCAGGACATTATTTAAGGTTCTTGAATAGGAGAGTAACATAATGAAAGACATTTTTCTAAGATATGTATTGTGACAGTAAGAAGGATAGATTGGAAGAGAACAAGATAGGAGGCGGGGAGATTAGGCTGTTATAAAAATCCAGGTGAGAGATGATGGTGGCCTGATTATTGCAAGTGATGATGATCACTCATTCATCTAAAATCATTTATTGAATACCTATTCTGTGTCAGACACTGTGCTGATAACTGTAATTTACCTGAAGGAAATTATAGCCAAGCAAAGGAAATAAGACCAAGTATACAAATAACTGCAATCCCAAGGAGAAAAATGATACTCATTTTAATACAAAAGAAACTCTGAGTTCAAAGGAGATAAGAAGTGATTGGACCCTGGCAGAATGGGGTAGACTTGGGTTCAGAGATGAATTAAAGTATATTCCAGAGTTTTTCTTACTTGGGGGGAAGTACCAGAAGGAGTGACAAGAAGGGCAAACAAAAGAGTGTGAGCAAAGGAACTAAGGTGAGAAAACACCGTGTTTTGGAAGCCAGAGGATGTAGATCTTCAGGGATACAGATAGAAATGTAGAACTGGGAGAAAATGGGGATAGAACAACTGATTTGGGGGGTGGTGAGTAAGGAGGAAGGGAAATCGTTAAGTGAGAAGCATGAGAGATTAATAATTTCTAATTTTCTTTTTACTTTGCAACTCGCCTTTTTCTCAAACTCTGTCTGGATTCTTTCTTGGTGACATCCAAGGGTCCAAGATGCTTTTGTTTCATTTCTGGACTACCCACTTCTACATACTATATCTTTCTCTAACATGAGAGTATAGGCTCCTGCCTGATGTTCAGAGATACCCTAATCTGAGAAGAGAAATGATTCACCTATGGATTTCATATAGGGTCTGTTTCTATAGTAAGCAATATCTACATTCAATCTTTGGTATTTAAAAGCATCTTCTAGTCTCAGTTTTGCTACTGTATATTCACATTTGGTGTGCCTTTAGAAGGTATTGTTGTGCATGTGAGGAACACTATTCCTAATCAACTTTCTCTGCATTCTTATAATACTAAAATTTCAGATTGAGCTTTCAGAGACCTTGCCCAATCAGTTATGTTATAGCCATAAAAAGCAGTGGTCTTTCTAGACTACCATTTGATTTTTGTATTATACTCCACAATTTTCTAAAATACTTCCACATTTCCCATATCCTATGTCTTTAGATCCTCACCCCAACCCTGTGTGTGATATTGACTTTATCCCCATTGTGCAGATGAGAAAACTGAAGCTAAAGGACGCTTGAATTAAGAATCGGAGTCAAGATTCAAGCCCAAGTCTCCTGACTCCAAAACCAGTCCTTAATCCATGCAGGCCAGTTAGTACAAGGTTTTCAAAGCAGCCCTTTTGATCCCAGAAATGATCTAGATTCCTCTAAACAAAGTGGGAAAATGGGGGCCACCTGTCTTCATTTCAGGACTAATTACCTTCGTTAAAGCCAACCAAGTCCACAAGCTTAAGATAAGACAAGGTTTTCGGGTGGTTGTAATTCTTTTTTTTAATGCTGAAAAATGCTTTAGATGCTTATAATGATGATTCATTATGTAAATAATTGGGGACTTCCTGAGGTCAGAATTCTCAAAATGTTCTGTAATTCTTAAGAGATTAAAAACACACCAATCTAGTCATTCGGCCCCAGAATTGAGATTTAAGAGGTTGATTCTATTCCTAGCATGCCTTTGTGATTTGAGGTGAATCCTTTAACCTTTCACTTTTTATTTATCCATTTGTAAATAAGCATATTTCCCATTATAGAATATCTGGGAAACACTTTAAAATTCTAGGCTCAAAAGTATTTCAAAGCCTTATAAGTTCCTTAAACCTCTTTATACAGCTTCAAAATGACTGTGACATCAATACAAGGTAGAATTATTTTGTTAAAAACAAGTATATGGAGACAGGGTTAAAGCACAGATTTCTGCCTGCCTACTACTGTTTCTAATAGGCACAGCTCAGGTCTGTGTTCCACTTTCACCTCCACCACAATGCGGTCTTGCCACTGCTAGTGGGATCATCTTGCATCCCACCTCCTGCAGGGTCATAAGTCACTAAGACTGATATCCATGGGTGGAGATTTTTCTATAGTAGAAGACCAGTGAAGCAGGGTAATTCTCTAATTTCATTTCCTCCCTTTGAAGCCTGGATTATGTGGAAGGGAAAATATTTTAGACTCTAATACAATATTTCTCTGTCCCATGCCTTAATGTCCCTGTGTATAAAATGGAGTTATTAAGATCTGCTTTTACCTGCAGAGAGGATGGTGTGAGATTAACCATGGGAATTGCAGTATAATATAGAGGGCTTCAAAGTCAGACACATTTGAGTTGAAATCCCAGCTCTGTCATTTCTTATCTCTGTGACCTTGGGCAAAGACCCTCACTCACCTCTCTGAGTCTTATTTTTCTAATTTTCACATGAGACTAATAATTCCTATCTTGTAGTGTTGTTCTAAGGATCAATGGCATATCAAGAGTTTAGTTCAGTACCTGGCACCTAGTTGGTTCTTTAAAAAATGGTAACAGTAGGGGCATCTGGGTGGCTCAGTCGTTGAGCATCTGCCTTTGGCTCAGGTTGTGATCCCAGGGTCCTGGGATGGAGCCCCGCATCGGGCTCCCTGCTTCTCCCTCTCCCACTCCCCATGCTTGTATTCTCTCTCTCATTGTCTCTATCTGTGTCAAATAAATAAATAAAATCTTTTAAAAATATGGTAACTGTAGTTTTCCCTGCCCCTGCCAGCAGAGGTGGCAGCCATCTCCTACTTGGCATCATAGCCACCCTCAGAACACTTGTGAAGCTCAAGATTGTTAAAAAAAGAACCAAGAAGTTCATCCAGCACCAGTCAGACCAATATGTCAAAATTAACCATAATTGGTGAAAACCCAGAAGCACTGACAGTAGGGTACACAGAAGATTCAAGGACCAGACCTTGATGCCCAACATCGGTTACAGAAGCAACAAGAAAGCAGAGCACACACTGCCCAGAGGCTTCTGGAAGTTCCTAGTCTACCTTAGGTGCTGCTGATGTGCAGCAAATCTTACTGCACCCAGGCTGCTCACAATGTCTCCTCCAAGAACCACCAAGCCATTGTAGAAAGAGCAGCCCACTTGTCCATCAGCATCACCAATCCCAATGCCAGGCTGCGCAGTGAAGAAAATGAATAGACAGCTTATGTGCATGTTGTGTTTGTGTTAATAAAACCACAAATCTATTTTTTAAAAGGTAGCTGCTACCATGTGAAAGACACTGATTTTGCTTCAAGCAAGTTCTTTGTGTGTGTATAATGTATATATGTGATCACTGCCTCTGCTTCTCTTCTCTTTTTAAAAGGATGAGTGTGCCATGCAAAGGAAAGTGAGAAGAACAAGGGTGGCTACCATTGCTTCTTAATAATATATTTTAACATCAGAGTCATATACTCCCTTTACTTACTGATGTTTTCTTCTTCTGGTTAGAGGGGTATGTCAAGATAGAGTCTTCCAATTCAAGTCAACAAGTATTTTGCTTAAAAAATTTTATTGTGATATAATTGACATATAACATTAGTCTCAGGTGTACAACATAATGATTCCATATTTGTATATATTGCAAAATGATCACCACAATAATTCTAGTTAACATGTCACCATATACTGTTACAACATTTTTTTCCTCCAGTCAACAAGTATTTCTGAGCATGTCATATGTGCCCCTCTGACTTCTTAAGTTCTCTCCTCTTGCCCTGATTTCATTAACATTAATTACTTACAGAATTTCTTAAGTTTTTAGTTAATAATGATTTCAATCCCTCCTGACACCTGACTACCCATATCTCTCAGGACTTTTTTCCCCAGAAAAGCAGCAATTTTAATTCAAAAGCAATTTTATGTGTGAGTGAAGGAGGAGAAAAGAACCCCCAAAAAGCTGCAGGGCAAAAATGATACAGCTGCAGCAGTCTGTCTCTGCAGGTAGCCTGCAGATATATATATATTTTTCACTCTCCAGGGTGCACAGAATTGGCACCAATTTAATTTATGCTTGCCTCTAGCAAGAATGTTGATAACACTTGAGTGATCTTCCTTCAGTCATCAAGGATGATGAACTTTCATGATCAAAGAATGAGAACTTGCAGTCTAGTGCTAACTTTATTCCAACTTTTGAAGAAGTTGCTGCAGAAACTTAAGCCCTGAAAGAGGCTCTTTTCATTTGGAGGCTCTCCTAGGGAGATATTTTAAGCAGATAGTAGAAGTACTAATTCAATATCTACATAGGATTTTTCCCTTTAGGTGGAGGACTAAAGAAATGTGATTAGATCTCAAAGCTCCCTTTATCATTTTTTTCACCCGGACAGAAAAGAAAAT
Source organism: Lontra canadensis (assembly GCF_010015895.1). Taxonomy (NCBI): domain Eukaryota; kingdom Metazoa; phylum Chordata; class Mammalia; order Carnivora; family Mustelidae; genus Lontra; species Lontra canadensis. Next base: position 3,325,851 of record NW_022631128.1, on the reverse strand, counting down.
TTTAAAAAAAGAAAGAGAAGAAAATGATTTTTTGTGCTGCTTTTCCCTCACCCCTTTCGATAAAAATTGTTCTGAAGCTGCTACCAAAGAATACTGACGACTGTATTTTCCTGGTATTGCCTTGTAATTTGATGTTATAGCATAGCAAACATGGCAGACACAATCTCTGCCTCAGGCACATGTCTGATACATGGATTTCTATCCATGAGACAATGTGGAGGGAATAAGTCTGTTCTGTTTATGCACTGATGTTACAACATTTGTTACTATTAAGAGACTTGAGCTCTGACATTGAGTTTGGCTGCTTTGAGAAGGTCTCTAAGATCCTAAGGCTCCTCATAATGGGTGACATCATATATAACCAACTCTCCATCATTAGGTGAAATGAAGACAGATTTGGGTATTTAATTTATAGTGCCAAGTCGTCTTGAGATTTCATGAAGGAGGTTCATGGTGGAGCATGTCTCTTGTCCTCTGGGAAATTCTTAAACTCAGTAGTTTAAAAATAACCTTTGAATTTCAGGGAAATTCATTTAGATACTGCTGCAGTTAAGTGGTTGTGTTTGCTAAGCACACACCTCAGAGGACAGGCAAATTATTATAAATGGCAGTACAGAGGCAGCATTGCACTTCTGGGAAGTTAAAGCTAATCCAGTTTATGTGTCATCCTGCAACTGGATCAAGTTCTGTGCATAGATGACAGTCAGTGGAAATCTGTCTCTTAAAGCTCACCAGTGGAACAAGGTGGGCAGTATCAAAAAGTCAGGGCAGCAACATCTGAGTTTCCATCATACCTCCACTTAACCTGTGTTGGAACTATGTAGATTATAAAGATTATTAATTATTAATGTTATTAATATATGATATTAATATTAATTGTTAATATCATATATAATGTTAATATTAATTATTAATATAATAATAATTATTTATTATTATAAAGATTATTAAAGCTGGAAACTCAACAGCCAGTATACAATGAGGTGAGGTCATCAGAAGCCTAGAGAATAGATAAAGAGAAGCTTCCAAAACACACTGAAACATAGCATGACTTGGCCTTGGATTTCTAGAACATGAGAGTATGCTCCCAGTCAGGAGCTCTCAGAAGCAGAGTATCTTTTTACATATTGAGCCAAATCTTATCTTAGTTGCAAATGTATACAAAACACCTGGCATGAGGTAGATACTCAGTGGATAAGGCTGGCCCCAAGCATAGGGTTTGTGTTTAGAGAGTTTTCCCACACTGATTATTGACAACCATTTATACACACGACTCATCATCACTTGCACCTGTACTACAATCCAGCATGAAGGATAATATGCTCCATGTTTTTCAAGTCCAAAAATCAGAAGTCCATAATACACATTTTCTATGATTTAGGGAATGGAAGAAGAAAAAAAAAATATAAACCTAGTCATTCTTTCTAGGCTAAAGTCAACCCTAGAAACTGACTCCGGATTGCCAGAGGGAGTTTTATGGGAAAAGTATAGTATAGCTGGAGAAGTCAGGCATGAAAGCCTTAACTCACTGTAGGATCTGTTAAATCATTCTATGCTCTACATGTGTCTGAGCAAGGGCAGGCATCATACCAATAGCATAAATGGTAGCACTGGGGTGGTTGTGAGTCAGGTCAGATCTTAAGACCAGAGTATTTATTGGCTTTTCTTTATAAGGAGCCTGGTAACCAGAATATGTGCATGACCAATTGCATTCTTTGCTCAGAGGTAAAGGATATCTGTTCTCTGCATGTCGCTTCTTTTTAACTCTGAGGTGGAGGGAGGAAAGCAAACTAAGTAGTAGTCAGCCTTCTCTCTCCTCAGTGTCTTCTAGTCCAACTGCTATTGAACTCTGTCTTTAACTGTTTTAATTGAGGTTTCCACCACAGCAGACACTTCCTTTGTGGGATGACTATTGGTGGGTCATGTGGGGGTTTCATCACTTTTGGGCAGACCTTTCTTTGCTTCTGCTTAAGGAAAGAGAAAGTGGGAAGAGAGGAAGCTCTAAATGGGTAAATCTGAGATGCTGTTATTTCCTGTCTCCCTTCTGATGACTACCTGGACTGCCATCCTGAGGGGTACTTGGGTTTTGGTGTCATCATGTGTTTTAGCATGCTAGTCACACTCCAGAGCTTGGACTTCCTGCCAAGCAACAGCAGTGTAGTGGTGACTTTAAGAAGGAAGTTGATTTTTGAAAGATTTTATTTATTTATTTGACAGAGAGAGACAGTGAGAGAGGGAATGCAAGCAGGGGGAGTGGGAGAGGGAGAAGCAGGCTTCCCGCAGAGCAGGGAGCCTGAAACAGGGCTTGATCCCAGGACCCTGGGATCATGACCTGAGCTGAAGGCAGCCACTTAATGACTGAGCTACCTAGGTGCCCTGAAGTTGATATTTTTATTGAGACACCAAGCTACTGTTAGCAGCTTGTTGAAGCTATAGGCTGACAGCAATGAACTTCATCTTACCCTGCCCCTGCTCTAGAAGAAAAAGACCTAAGACTCACTATTGTTAAAGATACCACTCAGTTAATTCTAATACCCTGACAATTATTTTGCCAGGGTGTGAATACAGAGGCACCTCCCCCTTCCTCCCAACTTCACAGTTCCCTGCAGTCCCACTGGGGCAATGAAGACCATTATTCCTAGGGAATCCTACAAGGGGAATTCTAGGTCAGGGAGCAGGATGAGGCCCTTAGCTTTTGTTGGAATACAGTTTTGTTCACTGTTGGGACACCTTTCACAGTGACTCATAGTAGGTGCCTGATCTTTGAGTCATCACTATTAAGGGATGCTGGTCATCCAGTGTTAATTATGAGCCCTTGATAGTTATACAGACTTTACAGACCATAAGAAGAACAAGAGAATCTATGTGGAAGCTCACCATTCCCTACTTCATCCCCTCTGTGTATTTTGTCCATTTGTGGCTCACTGTATACTTATGCACATTCATATGGATTTGCCCCTGCTGATATATGTTTCTCTTCCTACCAGTGGGAGTTAGTGTTTCTGTGTAGGAGTCTGGCATTGTGCTTTTTAGTCAAGCCCTATAAGGAGCATTCTCAGGAGAATTAATAGGACAATTTGTTTAGAAAACACTTCCCACCCCCAGATGTCCCTAAGCAGACCAAAATGATTACAAAAAGGACTAATCAAATCAGAACTCATTGGGAAGTTCTCAGAAGATCAAATAGCCCAATTTCAGATTAGACATTTGGGATCTAGAGAAAGGTATTTGGGCTAGAGCCTGCAAGATGGAGGTACTGGGGATGTGATGATAAAAGAGAAGAAGAGAAAGGAGGTTTGGTAAAAGGTTAAAAAGAACAACAAATAAGGACATAGCCCCTGCCAGAAGCCTAATTTCTCTTTCAATGTTTACAAATGCCACACAAATAGCTCTTGCATTTGAGCTGTCCAGGTGGCTGGAGATCTATTTGTTTTGCATTTAACCAAGGGTCAAAGGATCTTTGCTGATGTTTTTGCTTAAGGGTTCCAAATAAACTTTCTACCATGTTTATCTGGGGGTAGACTGGAGTTGAGGTGGTTTGTTCAGTACTTAAGTTGTTTTTTTGACCACCTTTAAGTGACTCCTTTGGGAAAAAAAGCAGCATTTATGTCCTGAAGGATTTCCAAAAAGAATACAAAAAAGTTGGGTTACTGCCCCCTCATTCCTGACTCTGAGAGAATTTACCATGGGGAGCCAGGCAAGTCACTTGGACTGTTTTCCCTCGTCTCGAAGTGTTATTGGGCAAATAACCAGAACTGGTCAAATAGTGGTACAAACTAAGGCAAAGTATCAGAGATCTAGCTCTATCTCAAGCCAGGTTAAGTTTTAAGGGCAGATAATGACAAGTCAGTGGTTGGCAATATAAACTCACGGACTCTGGTTGTCCTCATATGGAACATCTAAAACCGTGTTCTGCTGTGAGTTCCATTTTACTGAATTTGATTCATGTTATCTTACTAAAGTAGGTATTTCAAGCATTTGTTGTACATTGGTCTCAAATCTCAATTTCTGTAAAACTGTATACTGTTTCCCCAGGTGCCAAAGAATTTCAGATTTTAGACTTTTTCCCTGTGTATGACCACATACTTTTCAAGGTATAAATTTCACAGATTTATATTATATATATATATATATATATATATATATATATATATATGAGTCATGGTTCTCTATTTAGTTTTTCTAAATAGAAATAGTATAATTTAAAGAGGAATTGTAACTTTATGAGCTATTTTCCCCCTGTTAACATCAGAGATAATAAATAAACTCTCCTAGATAATATATTTTGTAGCATTATACTCAGCATTAGGAGCTATATTTCTATAGATTCCATAGTAGTACATATACTTTAGTAATTACGCACAAGCAATAAGTTAAAATTCTTCTAGTTAGGCCAGTCAGTGTGTGTGCGTGTGCACACATATAAAAGCTTCCAAAGGCATGGAAGATAGCAGAAAGAACTTCATGGGCAATGTTTCTCCAAAGGTGTTATATAATATGCATATAATAATATGGTACCAAAAACATGATTCATAAAAATAAAAGTTGATAAACCAGACCTCATTAAAATGTAAAACTTTTGCTCTGTGACTTTATTAGGAGGATAAAAAGGGAAATTATAGACTGGGATATTTTCAAATCACATTTCCAACAAAGGGCTTATTTCTATAACATATAAAGACTCTAAAATCTAAGTATTTAAAAACCAAAAAATCTAATTAGAAAATGGGTAAAAAACAGATATTTCATCCAAGAGAATATACAGATGGCAAATAAGTACATGAAAAAAATGTTCAATATCATTAGCCATTAGAAAAATGTAAATTAAAACCACAATTAAATGTTACTACATGTCTATTAGAATGGCTGAAATTAAAAAATAGTGACACCACCAAATGCTAGAGAAGATATAAAGACACTAGATCACTCATATTATTGATGGGAATGTAAATTGGTACAGGCAATCTGAAAAATAGTTTGAATGTAAAATGGTACAGACAATCTGAAAAATAGTTTGGAAGTTTCCTTTCAAACTAAAAACAGATTTGCCATACAGCCCAGCAATTGAACTCTTGGACACAGATTCCAGAGAAGTAAAAATTTATTTTCAGGTAGAAATGTGTACACATATATTCATAGAAGTTTTTTTTAATTGTGTTATGTTAGTCACCATACAGTACATCATTAGTTTTTGAGGTAGTGTTCCATGATTCATTGTTTGAGTATAACATTCAGTGCTCCATGTAATCCATGCCCTCCTTAATACCCCTCACCAGGCTCACCCATCCCCCCCCTTCTAAAACCCTCAGTTTTTGTTTCCCAGAGTCCATAGTCTCTCATGGTTTGTCTCTCCATCTGATTTCTCCCCCTTCATTTTTCCCTTCTCCTAATGTCCTCCATGTTATTCCTTATGTTCCACGAATAAGTGAAACCATATGATAATTGACTTTCCCTGTTTGATTTATTTCACTTAGCATAATCTCCTCCAGTCTCATCTTTGTTGATGCAAAAGCTGGGTATTGGGGCGCCTGGGTGGCTCAGTGGGTTAAGCCTCTGCCTTCGGCTCAGGTCATGATCTCAGGGTCCTGGGATCGAGTCCCACATCGGTCTCTCTGCTCAGCAGGAAGCCTGCTTCCCTTCCTCTCTCTCTGCCTGCCTCTCTGCCTGCTTGTGATCTCTCTCTGTCAAATAAGTAAACAAAATCTTAAAAAAAAAAGCTGGGTATTCATCCTTTCTGATGGCTGAGTAATATTCCATTGTGTATATGGGCCACACCTTCTTTATCCATTCGTCTGTTGAAGGGCATCTTGGTTCTTTCCACATTTTGACTATTGTGGACATTGCTGCTATGTTCATAGATATTTTATTCATATATCCAAACACTGTAAACTACTCAGGTATCCTTCAATTGTTGAATGGCTAAACAAATCATGGTACATGCATACCATGGAATACTACTCAGCAGTATAACTTTGATGAACCTCAAGGAAGTTATTCTGAATGTAAAAAGCTAATCTCAAAAGGATACATCCTGAATAATTCCCTTCATATAACAATTGTGAAATAATAAATTACAGAAACAGAACAGATTGGTGGATGCCAGTGGTTAGGGATGGGAGGGGCAGAGGCAGTAGTGTGGCTATAAAGGAGTAGCATGAGAAAAATCTTGTAGTGATGGTACAGTCCAATATCTTGATTGTCATGATGTTTACTCAAAGCTACACCTGTGATAAAATTGCACAGACACACACACACATTGAGTTTATGTGTAACTGGTGAAATCCGAGTAAGTTCTATGGATTGTACCAATGTCAGTTTCCTGCTTTTCATATTGTACTATAGTTATGCAAGCTGGTAACACGGGGGAGGGTGGGTGAAGGGTGCACAGGACCTCCTTGTACATTTCTTGGAAACTTCCTTTGAATTTATAATTATTTCAAAACACTTTTTAAATGTCTAAAAAAACCAAGAGTAACATTTTTTGGTTGCTCTGTGTTTTGTTTTCTATGTAGGGCATACTTATTTTTTTTAAACTTTATGTATTAAAAATAATTATTGTATATTAAAAAATAATTTCCCATCTTTTTGTGCTAAACATAGCATGATGTATTTTAAAAAGTGCAGCTTATAATGTAAAAAGGTATTAATTCTCTGGCATAAGAATGTGATGGTGAAAATGGGAGGTACCAGAACACAGCTGAAACCAGAGTTTTACAGCCCACTGTTAAACTGTAATTAACAAATTTCATAGTGTTGTTTGTTTAGGATTTTGTAATAATCAGTCCTCAGTTGTGGCACGATTGATCAAAATATATGTTTGGCTTTTAGAATGTATTTTATACTTTCACTTAAATGTGGTTATATAAGCCCAGTGACTCCCTATTCCAATCAGAAGGCAGATCACATCTCATCTTAGACTCAAAGTACCCAACCAAGGTAGAATGACTGTCTTGAGACTTGAAAAATATGTATTTCACGTGTTTTTAGTTCTTAGTTGCTTTAGGTTGTTTATTATGTGGTGAGATGGTCTTGTGACATTTACCTTGAGGAAATTAATTAAGCATTTCGATTCAAGAGGACTTTTTTAGGGCTATAGGTTACATTAGACTTTAGAACTTAAGAATAAAGAATGTTATCAATGGACTTTCTCAAGATCCTTTGTTAAATTGTCTTAGTGAGACCCCGAAAATATTTTAATCCAGGAAAATGGTATAATTTTTATTTATTTATATCAGCTTACCAAAAGGTTTATACCTAAGCTAATATATACCTACAAACATATTCTGGAAAAAAAAAACATGCAAGTGGCAATAATATAAACTGAACAGAATCTGTAACACACTTTGACGTTCTTAAATGCTATTGAGAAAATATGACATTTTGCCACAGCTAAACTTGGAGAAGGAAAAGCACTCTAAGTGTACTTATTGAAGCAATGGGTTATAAAAATGATACCCTATGTTCTCATTGCCTTTGTAGGATGCTGAAAGGATAAATCAGGCAGAGTATAGAAAATATTGTAAGCCTTAAAGAAAATGTAACCTTGATTTTTTTTCTCATACAGTAAAAGCTTTTACACACTGAATTCTGCCTTCTTGATACCCTTCACTGACATCTTTTCCTCTACCATTTTTCTCTTTGATTCTCCTATCCACTCACTCCAGAACCACCTTCTTTCATCCAAATACCCATATACCTCATTTCAAGCTGTCAATCAACATGTCCTCTTAACCTCTGAATATGCGTTTTGAAAGACTTGTATATGTGGGATTCAATTAGAAAATTAAGATAGACTAAAGGGCATCCCAATCCACCTCTAAGTCCTTGAATTAGGAGATGGTATGTGCATATACTCTACATATTTGGGAGTCAGTAAGATTGTCCTCTTTCATATTTACTCAAGGTTTATGAGGTTTTCAGGTTACATTTCCCTTGTTATTTTTCATTATGTAAGGAGCTACTTCTGGCTAAAAATCATGTGAGTTTAAAAAATCAGTGAATAACGAGCCTGGAAAAGTCTTACCTTGCCTCCAGGTCTGAAGAAATTAAAAAGCCCATCAGCTGGGAATATCACAGTGGAAGTTCGGCCCATCAGGAAAAGCACAGAGTTTATACGTAGGTGGAGTGTTTTCTTATAGCTGATTTCTCTGCAATAACCAGAGAGCGTTCATTGGCATGGGCAATCTCTGCCTATTCTGCACTCACTTCTCTTCATTAAAAGTGCTCTTAGTTTTCTACCGGTCTCATGTTGGTAGAGCAAATATTTAGTTGCTCCTGTTGAATTGAGAGCTAAGTGAACAAGCATTTACTTTCTGTGCATCAAGGCTAAAAGGAGGAGAGGAATCTTTTTAAGAAAAATAAGAGCAGCCATTTGGAGGGGGTAGCTTAAGTATATAGTTATAAGTATATAGCCATGAACAAGGAGATGGGTTTGTTGACTATGATGTCCACTCTAAATATCTTAAGGTTTTGAAAGGTACACAGATAAAATGAGAAGATGCATTTGCCAGTTTTCATTGTATAACTGTACATTTAGACTTCCCTTGAAAGCCCAAGGCACATAAATGGCAAAGTAGAAAAGAAGGGTTAGAATTTGCCTTAGGTTGGCAGAAGTTGTTATGTAGCTAGCTGTAGACTTCTGGTTCTGTACCGTAAAGCCATAGGTTGTGCTAGTTGGTGTGTTGACACTCTGCTTTTAATTGTTTGTTCTGTGGGAAATGATCTTGTGATACTTACCTTTATTTCATATAACTAGTTTTGAGTTTGCAAGATCAGATGTCTACAGACTAGTCATTTCTTCCTACATAATTGGCCTGGAATTAGAATATGCTATCAGAATAGATTGCCACCAGGTAAATGGTGGTGCCTTAGTTATAGCAGATTATAGCAGCTCTTGAAACTATTTCCCATAGTTGTGATTAATGGAATATAACAGAAGAGGATGTTTTCAAGTCAGTCATCCTTTGGTTCTTCAAAAATTGCCTTGCTGTTTTAATAAAAACATTAGAGAAGATTAGACTCAAAATGTCTATGTGCTAAATTTTAAAAGATTTAAAAAAAACACCTGGGCTCACTAATCTGAGCTGTTCTAATCACTACTTACTTCAACACTGCTTTCTCTTCCAGGCTTGAGTAGCACATTTCTCTTAGCTCACCTTAAATCTTCATATCTACAATCAGAAGCCCTTCTGATACTCTAGGTTCTCTTTTTTTGGGGTGTGGGGAGAAGTTCAGAAGTCCCAGCACTATGAGTATGGGCACAGTGGACACAAATTCCTCCATAGACTTAAAATTGATTTTCTATTTATAGGCTTTGTTTCCTTCCCCAGTGATCCCTGCTCTGTTATTCATGGGAGGGAGAGAGCCTGTGCTCACATGAACGGATCCTTAAAAATCAAATTACCCTAACCTCTGGTAGTAAAGACCCACTGGGTTTGGACAATTAATATGTAAATGATGTTGTCAAATTTGGGGCAAAACACTGATTTCAAATTGAACCCCTTAATATCCTGTTGCAACCACATATATACTCACACTCAACAAGTCTTGTATTCCAATTTAAGGATCAAAAAATATTACCACCATATCCACAGAGGGAAAAAAGAAATAAGTATTGGATTTGTATGTAGCACTAAGCACTTCCATGTATTCTCTTGATCTTTATTAAGAGTTGAATGTCATTGTATGTGTTTTTGTAAATAAAAATGCGGAGGTTTATAAGTTAAATTACTTGCCCAAGGACAAACATATAATAAGTGATGGAGCTGAGTTTCAAATCCAGGTTTACCTGACTTCAAAATAATACACTCTCTTTTTATTATACTTAATTGGCTTTTGCCTAAATATATATGTTTGAAAATATAAGAAATCTCATGTGTTTCCTACAATAGCAAGTGGCTTATAGAGCCAATTAATAAGAACATTCAAGAATACCCTTCCTCATTGTTCTCCCCAGGTGTGTTTTTTCTGCACTCAATTTCACTTTATATACATTCATCAACTACCTGCTATGGGTAAGTTGTGGCACTCTGGGCACTGTGCTGGTCAGATATAATTCAGCCTTATTTGTGATTTACCAAGAGTCTTGTGCTGCAGTTTGCCTTTCTGACCTGCTCAGTTTTGAAATAATTTCTATTCCTGAATCCAGGAGTTATCCTTGCAGTCTTTAATTTGGTAGGAGGCTACTTTATGGCAATAGACCTGAGCAGTATTAATAGTTTTGTCGCTTATGTCTTAGTCTTCCCTTGAAGAAATAATGCCAAATGTTAGCATCTTTATCTGTAGTTCACAGCAAAGAGATGGCAACTTGGGGAAGTGACATGACTTGCTCATATAGCAGATTACTGATGGAGTCCACAGTCCATGGAATTGAGAGTTTATTATTCCCACTGTCTCTCCCAGGTGCCATATTGCTCCCATGTACAAATGCTTCTCTGAAAACTCCCAAACTGGATCATTCAGATCTCTTGTGGTTTTAGAAACTACCTTCTTTCTCACCTCAAATCCACCCTTACTTTCCAGGAAAGAGGGGCAATGTGTATAGTATACTGAGTAGAAATGTGTCTAGGCTTTGTAATCAGACAGATTTGGGTTGGCAATCATCCCTCTTTGTAAATATGTACGATCTTGGAGAAAGTGGTTGACCATTCCGAGTTTCAGTGCCTTATCTGTAATATGAAGCCAGTAATACTTACTTGGAAATACTGTTGTGGGTATTAGTACTAATGTACACAATGTGACTAGCAGGATGCCAAGCCATAATGGACACTTCAGAAAAGGTGTGGATATCAGACTTGTGTCTGTAATAAGATAATTAGGAATAAACTTAACCAAGAAGGTAAAAGACCTGTACACTGAAACTATAAAACACTGATGAATATGATTGAAGACAACACAACCAAATGGAAATGATACTGTATGTTCATGGATTGGGAAAGCAAATATTGTTAAAATGTCCTTACCACGCAAAGCAACCTACAGAATTAACAAGTACGTGACTTTTTATCATATGTATGAAGAGATGAAAGGAGCAAGAGGGATTAGCTGTGTCTCCATATTTCTCTGTGTATCAATTTTGGTGTTTGTTTATTGCTATTGGTCTGTTTCACACTGTACTCCCCCCTACCACTTCCCCTGCTCCTCCCCTTTCCTAAGCAAGTTAGATTGTTAGGACCTGTTTCCAATTAAATGTCAGTCCCCTCACCCTCCCAGAGGACAGTTTTGCCTACTGTTTATTTTTTGTGTGATGCAGCTCTAGCTGTCCCCCAGATCTTAGCTAATAACCCTTCTTCCCATTTTAGTCAGTGCTGCATTCTCCCCAGCAACTCTGAGCAGGGAGTTGCCCACATTGATTAGGGTACAATCTCAGAGCTAATGAAATGGTGACTGAGAGATGGTTCCAAGACCAGTGGGAATTCTATGTATGCATCTTTGGTGGGAAAACAAGCATCTTTTGTCATCTACAAGTCTGTGAATGATCGCTGCCATTCCCAGTCACTCTTCCAATGTAGCACACTCATTTTATTCTTATCTCTTTTCTATTCCTCTCTTCCTCCCCCTTTCCAGGGCTGCCAGCTTGAGTTAATACTGATCTCTCCCTTTCTCTCTCTCTTTCCCTCTCCCTTAATGCATTTGTACTTTTCTGGATAAGCTATCAAGAGTTGAGCAGCACAAAATCCAGATGATAACAGTCAGCTTTGCTTTAAGCCCTGGCCAGTGGGTGTTAGAATTTGATTACTGTAGTTAGTAGCCATTTAGCAATTGAGCAGTCTTAATCCCTTAAATATAGCCTGGCTAGAGATGGGGGTTGTAGTTTTACCAGATGTTTGCCTGCAGGGAGAAGTTGGAAAGGGCTGCATATCTGGTTGGTGTTTCAACAGGGAAATAAATGAAGGTCCAAAACTATGAGAAGGGTAGCAGTAGGTCTTAGGGAAAGCATCTGAAAGGGCTTTAGCAAGTGGCTCCTGAGGGGGAGACAGCAGTAACAACAGCACTCTCAGTCTTTTCTAGTAAGATCCTTACACAATGCTTTTGTGTAATAGGTGTATGGCCAAGTTATTGTTTTAATAATTGCTACCAGGAGCTGTTCAGGTCAGAGAAGAATTTCCCTTTGGGCCCAGCATGGTATTACCTTCATTAACCATGAAGATATCTGCTAATAGTGCACTTGAGTATGCCATATTTCTTTACCAGAGGTGACAATAGAGAGTTATACTGCAGGATAGAAGAAAATGGATGAGAAGGGGAACTTAGACTTTGAAAATACAGATGACTAATTAAAAAGATATAAAATAACACCAAAAACAGAAAATGTAGAGATACAGTGAAAAGAGCCTTGTACTGGGAGTTAGGAGGCCAGGGTTAGTTTACCACATAGTGACCTGGGCAAGTTACCTACTTCGCTTGGATCACAGTGCTTTCTCTGGAAAAAAGCCAATAGTATTACTTACCTTGCCTACTCCTCAGGGTTGTCTTCAAAGCCAAATAAAAATCTTTAAGATCTTTATAGCTGATAAAGTGCTGTGTAAATTAAACAATTATTATCACCTTAATTACTTTAGAATTTCATATTAAAAACAAAACCAAAACTGAACCAAAACAGCTGTGATTCACACCACGAATCTCCCCCCATATTCTGCCTCCTTTTGTCAAATGACATGGAATAGGGTATAACTTGCAAAGAGACCTGTGATTTAAGCCTTTCTTTTTCTTTCATTGAGGGAATAACTGATTTATAAAACTTATAAACTTATAAAACTCCAAGAGAGATTTTAGCTCTGCCATTTATTAACCTACGTGGGAAGCTACTAAAGTTGTCTAAGCCTCAGCTTCTCCATCTATAAAATAAGGATTGTTACAGCACATACCTTTTAGGGTTGTTGCTGGGATCAAATGAGATAATGCATGTGACATGGTTTTACAGTACTTCTCACGTAGTAAAGGCCAACCAACTGTTAGCAATTCACATTATTATTACCATTACTACTACTACTACTACTACTGCTACCACTACTATCACCACCACTGCTAAGGAATCTTGTCCCTGGTGGCCTTCTTTGGCACAGCTTTTCAGCTTTGTTACTTGGCCAGTAATTCGTCTGGAACCAAAGCCCACAAATATAATCTCTCCCTTGACAAATTAGTGTTTCCTGCAATCACAGCTCTCCCCTCCCATTTCCCTCCATATTTGGCGGGCTGCCAAATTACCATTGCCTCCAGGTGAGGCAATTTTACTCAGCCAGAGAGTCATCTGCTCAGAGGCAGCTAAGGAATCCACAGGTTTAGGGGTTGAGTGAAGTGTCCCATGGATCTGCCTCTTACCCTACCCTGAAGTCAATCCCACTTCTGAAGTGCTTTTACCTGAGAACTTGCTCCTGCTCTCACCTATCACCGGTGGAGCAAAGTGGACAAGGCACACACACACATACATACACACACCTCCAACACGCACACATGCCTCCCATCACCCCCCACACAGAGGTACTAATGAATTAATGAATTTCATCTTCCCTAGACCACTACTGCTGCAAGAAACAAGCAGAACTAACTGGTTCTAGTATCTATTTCTGTCTACCAACCTCATGATTTTTGTCAACACCACTTTATAAAACTGAGAAAAAATAAAAATGAAAACTCACACAACTCCTCTTTATTATCTAACCACTTCATCACAAGAGGACCTATTAGTAAGTGTATTCTTAGGTCCTGTTCATGCCTTCAAATAGCCATCTCCATGGGGCCAGTTTGGCAATGAGGTAATCTCCCCAAATCCCCAAGTACATGGGTTAGTTGATATGGGCTTGTCACACCCACATTATGAGGCAGAATTGAAGACATGATTAGAAAGAGACAGGTATTTTTAATAAAGACCAAAGCACAGAAAGCATCAATTGAGTCTTCAGTGTTTAGTTCTTTGAGTGAGTTGTAAGTTTACAAGGTTCCTTTGGCACTAGGTTGCAAGCATTTTAAAACACCTCTAAAGGCTAAAGTCCCCAGCTTTAAGAGCTCCTAGGTATGGTATATAGCATGTTGTTACAAAGTATAAAAATATGCAAAATTTAAAATTATGACATTTCAGGCACCTCTCCAAAGGACTGTGATTTTTTTCCTCCCCATTTGTGAATCATTTGCAGTATATGGTCTACTCCAGATAAACTAGTGGGAAATCTGTAGACATTGCCAGCCCATAGCTTTTCCTATTGGGTGAAATGGTGGCCTCTATAGGGTGAAGAAGTGGATTACAGTGATTCCCAGGTTAGACCTGACACCCAAGCCAGAACATGGTGACCACGTTGTAGCTGCTTGGTATTTGGACGGGACAGGCAGTAAAGTCAAACAGGCCCGGGTTACTATGACTTGAACAAGTCACTTAATCTCTCTAAGCCTCAACTTCTCCACATCTCTTACAGGACTGTTACGGTGGGCATTAAATGAGATAATGCATGTAAACCAAGGGCTAATCACAGGCATTTGTTAGCCAAAAACAACTCTCTTCCTTTGGAGGGGGATAGTTGAAGAGAAACTTGAAGAAGAAATCACTGCGCTGGCTGCTTCAATGAGGACATCACCAGAGTCAGAACGGGAACCACTGATCTCATAGGAGGTGGTTAGGATATCATGTGGCTTGGTGGTGGGATCCCAGAGCTGGAAGCAGCAGGTGGAGTGTCCCCAAGAAGAAACACCCACAGAAGAACTTATCCATTGTTGGTAGCTGGTAGGTGAAATGGTGGGGAATAAGGCAGTTGGAATAAATCATTCCTTTTTTTTATTGGAAACAGTCATTCCTTTTAAGTTGGTGGCACTAGATAATTGATGCCCTGGTGTCTGTGATCTTGGATAACTTGAAGACCAGGGTCCAAAATTATCTGATATCTTTCATTTAGGGACCTTGTGTGACCACTTAACTTCCTTTTCTAACCATTAACAACTGTGCTATAGCAACAGGAGTCTTCCACTAAGCTCCCACTTACACTATTCATTTCACTGGGTTTCCTGTTTCTGAGCTTTTAGTTCTCCCAAGGCTCAAAAACAATTCTCTTTTCCCTAGTTGACACCTGTAGTCTTCCCTGCATTTGCAGAGGAAAGACAACCTTCTGCCTTACCATAAGCTACTTTTCTCCCCAAACTTCCAAAGCTCTGACCCAACCCTTCCTCATGATCCAGCTCTTAGAGCCAAGCTATTTCCCTGCTGGTCTCCTTGCATCCCTTTCCCTGATATCCTGCTAGAGCCCCCAAAACTATGCATATGTTCCAGAAGGCACTTCCCATACAAAACAAACTCAGTGGCTGTGGTTATAGGGCACCTTCACTCCCACTAAAGAGTTAGTGAAGATTCCCCACACCACTAAAATAGAGTGACCTGAAGCCCCAGTCCTGGTCCTGCCACTAATTTTCTGTTTGAATTGGGTAAGTACAGTCCCTCTTAGGGCCTTATTTTCATCATCTCTAATGGGGTGAGGAGGAAGATGATTAGTCATTGCTAAGGTCTAGCTCTGAAAATTAAAAGGCAGTTTTGCAGCAAGAGCACAGATTTTGAACTACATAAACCCCATCTTCATATTCCCACCTTCAGCTACCTTGCTAGTCCCTTATAGCAGTGAAATAGCATGTTGAAGTCTGCACAGTTCAAGGCAGCAAACCAGCATGCAAATCTTTGTATAGGTCTGGGAGGACTCAGCTGAGCTCTTCCCCCTTCCTGGCTGCTGCTGGTCCCAGAGCAATTATGAAGAGCCAGGTTACTGTTTTCTGCACTTTGTCAGCCTCAGTCCAAATTACTCACCTCCTCCTCAACCCCCAAGCAATTAGTGGTCCTTACCCTTCCTAGGAAACTCCAACAATAGAAAAAGGAAAGGGAGAGACATAAGAGAGATTTGAGAAGACATATGTGTTTGGGTTTTATGGCCCCAGTAGACTAGTTTTAAAGTTACCAACCCTTGATATTTATCTTATCAATGTACTCACACCAGTGCAAAATGATATGTATATACAGAAAGTCACTGCAATGTTGTTTGAAATAGAATAATATTTTAAACCACTTCCACCAATAGGGGACTGTTTAAGTAAATCACATTACATCCATACAGTGGAATGCTATGCAGTTGTAAAAAGAAATGAGGCAGCTCAGTATGTACCAATATTGAAAGGACTCCATGATGAATTAGGCATAGAAAGTGAGAAACAAAACACTCTGCATACATGAAGGCAAAATAATATGTGTATGTATGTTTGTACATGTGTATAAAATATCTTTTGAATGATGCGTGAGGAACTGGTTAAAGTTTTTGCCTATTCAGAAAAAAAATGTAGCATCATTCTCAACTTTATTTTATTTCACTAGTAGAGAAGAGGGACATGAATGATTGTCTATATAGTTCCTCCTTAGCACAAGAAATAGTGAGAGGGATTTGCAGCTATAGTCGTTACAGATGTGAGCAGTAGAAAGATCTGACTCTTCAATGTTAAGGTGACCAACAGATTTTGGTTTTCCCATGACTCTCCTGGTTTTAGCACTTACAGTCCTGGGAAAACTGGAACAACTGGTCACCTTCACATTCTTCTGCTGCAACCCTTAGCCATCCAGAGTTGCTAGTGCCAAGGGGAAACTCCCATTAGTGGGATGAACGAAACTGTGGCACATGCCTCTGCCTCCACAATCCAGGAGGGGCTCACACTCATAGAGTGGCAGGCACATGTTCTGTGAGATATCCTCATCTAACAAGACAAGGAAATTGGGGCTCAGAGAGGTTAAGTGATTTGCCCAAGGTCACACAGCTAGTAAATGCTGGAGCCAGTCTGTCTGACTCCTGCCATGTCAACAGGACCCTGGGGTATGTTAAGCTTTCAGTGAAACACCAGTTTTGGTCTTGTTTAAAGCCTAAAGCACCCAAAGTTACATTTTAACCAAATCAAACATTGTTGCTCTGAATCAACTTTGACAGGCCATTTTGGGACATGGCTTTCTTCCCATCACCTCGGCCCCCAAGGCAAAGAGAAGAGATGTTCCAGGTTTTCAGACTGAAAGAGCCATAAGCAGGAAGCTGGCTTCCCCAGCTGTGCTCATTGTGGGAGTCCTGTTCTCAGCTGACGAGTGGTAACCTACTCCTCTCCCAACTTGATCCACCTCCCTCCCAAGATCAGCATGAGAAAGTAAAACAGAAGAACACCAAGCTAGTAACATGTCATGATGCTTGCCTACTCTTCAATTGGCTGGGGGTAGAATTCAATTTGGCTATGTAATAAGAGCTCCTTTTGCTAGGAAACATTAAAGAAAAAAAAAAAACCTAAAGCCTCACCCATCAAAAGCTCACTGAGCCACAGTAAAACAGACGTAGCAGATAGTCACAGCTTTGGGGATTTGGGAAGAATATAGGAAAAGGTCACAGCAGCAGCTGTACTTGCCCTTTCTCAATTAAGCAGCAGGCAGGTGTTAATTATATATAGGAAATTTGGCTGTTTTGTAGACCCTGTTGAGATATTTTGTAGAAGGTATTTAATAAATATGGGGCAAGGGAAATCTTACCCGCACTGCTGGCAATTAATTTCTACATGCTGAGTTGCAGAGCATCAGGGAGAGAGGTCATCTGTGCCAGGATGCAAGAGTTTCTGGGAATAATGGAGATCGACTTCTCAAAGAAGATCTGAAAGAAAACTGAAGCAGAGCTTTCCAAAGCTCTAGCTTCCTCTGCAATTGTTGCTACACTTTAGGCAAAGACATTTTGTGTGAACTTGAATTACCTATACTTTGATAAATTCTGTAATCTCGGATTTGAATGAAGCTGATCCATCTCTGTGGTAGTTGGACTCAACACCACACTCACTCCCACTACAAAACAACCAACCTTGAGACTTTAAGAGTAGACACTACAGTGTTTTGGTTTTAATGTCGGATAAAACTGGCAGGAAGGAGTAGGAGGCTTGCCTGCAGTATGTTCTGGTTTAAGAAGCATCAGGTGGATCACATGGCATTTCAGTATGTACAAGGATCCTATGACCCTTCCTAACTTCTTCCTATCTGCAGTGTCAAAACATTGGCACAGAAATGTGGCAGCTTGGACCAAAAAGATTATTGGTGTGCTCCATTTTTTGTGAAATAGTTGTATGCCTGTAAAGTTGGCCACCAAGAAAAATTTTACATATAGAACCTATTCCTCATTGCCTTTCATAATATTAGAGATGGATTCTTCTGACAAATTTTTTGCCCCAAGATGCTGCAAAATCTCAGAAACGCAAAACAAACATTGACAATTTTATTTGAGAGGAAAAATTTCAAGCGCCTTGATATGTCTAAGAAATAAAAATATATGGTCAAGCCACTTAAACTGCAGCTCAGGTTATCTTTCATAGGGCAATATTGAGTTAGATGCCTTCACTATCAACTTCAAAGAGCTGCTGAGAGGATTCAATAACAAAAGCAAAAGTACTTTATCAATTGAAAGTGCAGTATACATGTGAATTCTCATTACTCTTCTAGTCAATCCTGGACAGTCACTTTATTTTCTTATTTTATTAACATATAATGTATTATATATATACATATTATATATAATATATTATGTAATATATTATATTATATTATAGACCTGCCCCAGGGGTACAGGTCTATGAATCATCAGGCTTACACATTTCACAGCACTTTCCATAGCACACACCCTCCCCAATGTCCATAACCCTCTCCCTACCTCCTCACCCCCCAGCAACCCTCAGTTTGTTTTTTGAGATTAAGAGTCTCTTGTGGGGGTGCCTGGGTGTCTCAGTGGGTTAAGCCTCTACCTTCGGCTCAGGTCATGATCTCAGGGTCCTAGGATCGAGCCCTGCATCGGGCTTTCTGCTCAGTGGGGAACCTGCTTCTCCCTCTTTCTCTGCCTACTTGTGATCTCTCTCTCTGTCAAATAAATAAAAATCTTAAAAAAAAAGAGTCTCTTATGGTTTGTCTCTCTCCCGGTCCCAACTTGTTTTGTTTTTTTTCTTCCCTCCCCCACACAACCCCCTGCCCTGCTTCGCATATTCTTCGTATCAGAAAGATCATGTGATAATTGTCTTTCTCTGATTGACTTATTTCACTCAGCATAATACCCTCTAGTTCCATCCACGTTGTTGCAAATGGGAAGGTTACATTTCTTTTGTTGACTGTATAGTATTCCATTGTGTGTGTGTGTGTGTATGTGTGTAGATATATATATATCTCACATCTTCTTTATCCATTCTTCTGTTGATGGGCATCTAGGTTCTTTCCATAGTTTGACTATTGTGGATATTGCTGCTATAAACATTTGGGTGCATGTGCCCCTTCAGATCACTACATTTGTGTCTTTTTAGTGTAAATACCCAGTAATGCAATTGCTGGGTTGTAGGGTAGCTCTATTTCCAACTTTTTGAAGAACCTTCATACTATTTTCCAGAGGGGCTGAACCAACTTGCATTCCCACCAACAGTGTAGGAGGGTTCCCCTGTCTCTGCATCCTCGCCAACATCTGTCATTTCCTGACTTGTTAATTTTAGCCATTCTGACTGGTGTGAAGTGGTATCTCACTGTGGTTTTGATTTGTATTTACCTGATGCCTAGTGATGTGGAGCACTTTTTCATGTGTCTGTGGGCCTTCCGGATGTCTTCTTTGCAGAAATGTCTGTTCATGAGTCTTCTGGCCATTTCTTGATTGGATTATTTGTTCTTTGGGTGTTGAGTTTGATAAATTCTTTCTAGATTTTGGATATTAGCCCTTTATCTCATATGTCATTTGCAAAAATCTTCTCCATTCTGTCAGTTGTCTTTTGGTTTTGTTGACTATTTTCTTTGCTGTGAAAAGCTTTTGATCTTGATGAAGTTCCAATAGTTCATTTTTGCCCTTGCTTCCCTTGCCTTTGGCAATGTTTCTAGGAAGAAGCTGCTGTGGCTGAGGTCAAAGAAGTAGTTGCCTGTGTTCTCTTCAAGGATTTTGATGGATTCCTATCTTACATCGAGGTCTTTCATCCATTTTGAGTCTATTTTTCTGTGTGGTATAAGGAAATAGTCCAGTTTCATTTTTCTGCATGTGGCTGTCCAATTTTCCCAGCACCATTTGTTGATGAGGTTGTCTTTTTTCCACTGAACGTTCTTTGCTGCTTTGTGAGGATTATTTGATCATAAAGTTGAGGGTCTATTTATGGACTCTCTATTCTATTCCACTGGTCTATGTGTCTGTTTTTATACCAATACCATACTGTCTTAATGATTACAGCTTTGTAATAGAGCTTGAATTCTGGAATTTTGTTGCCACCAACTTTGGTTTTCTTTTTCAACATTCTTCTGGCTATTTGGGGTCTTTTCTGGTTCCATATAAATTTTAGGATTATTTGTTCCATTTCTTTGAAAATGAATTGATGGCATTTTGATAGGGATTGCACGAAATGCATAGATTCCTTTTTGTAGCGTAGACATTTTCACAATATTTGTTCTTCCAATCTATGAGGATGGAATATTTTTCCATTTCTTTATGTATTCCTCCATTGCTTTCATGAGTCCTTTATAATTTTCTGAGTACAGATTCTTTGCCTCTTTGGTTAGGTTTATTCCTAGGTGTCTTATGGTTTTGAGTGCAATTGTAAATGGGATTTAATCCTTAATTTCTCTTTCTTCTGTCTTGCTGTTGGTGTATAGAAATGCAACTGATTTTTTGTGCATTGATTTTATACCCTGCCACTCTGCTGAATTCTTGTGTATGAGTTCTAGCAATTGTGGGGTGGAGTCTTTTGGGTTTTTCACATAAAGTATCATGTCATCTGCAAAGAGTGAGAGTTTGACTTCTTCTTTGCTGACTCGGATGCCTTTTATTTCTTTTTGTTGTCTGATTGCTGAGGCTAGGACTTCTAGCTCTATATTGAACAGCAGTGGTGATAGTGGACAGTCCTGCCATGTTCCTGACCTTAGGGGAAAAGCTCTCAGTTTTTTCCCATTAAGAATGATATTGGCTGTGGTTTTTTCATAGATGGCTTCTATGATATTGAGGTATGTACCCTCTATCCCTACACCATGAAGAATTTTGATCAAGAAAGGATGCTGTACTATGTCAAATGCATTTTCATCATCTATTGAGAGTATCATATGGTTCTTGTTATTTCTTTTATTAATGTATTGTATCACATTGATTGATTCATGGATGTTGAACCAAACTTGCAGCCGTGGAAGAAATCCTACTTGGTCCTGTGAATAATCCTTTTAACATACTGTTGGATCCTATTGGCTAGTATTTTGGTGAGAATAGTTGCATCCATGTTCATCAAGGTTATTGGTCTGTAATTCTCCTTTTTGATGGGGTCTTTGTCTGGTTTTGGCATCAAGGTAATGATGGCCTCATAAAATGAGTTTGGAAGTTTTCCTTCCATTTCTATTTTTTGGAACAGTTTCAGGAGAATAGGTATTAATTCTTCTTTAAATGTTTGGTAGAATTCTGCTGGGAAGCCTTCTGGCCCTGGGCTCTTGTTTGTTGGGAGATTTTTGATGACTGCTTCAATCTCCTTACTGGTTATGGGTCTGTTCAGGTTTTCTATTTCTTCCTGATTCCATTTTGGTAGTTTATATGTCTCTAGGAGTGCATCCATTTCATCCGGATTGTCAAATTTGTTGGTTTGTAGCTGCTCATAATATGCCCTTATAATTGTTTGTATTTGTTTGATGTTGGTTGTGATTGCTCCTCTCATTTGTGATTTTATTTATTTGGGTCCTTTCTCTTTTCTTTTTGATAAGTCTGGCCAGGGGTTTATCAATCTTATTAATTCTTTGAAAGAACCAACTCCTAGTTTTGTTGATTTGTTCTACTGTTCTTTTGGTTTCTATCTCATTGATCTCTGCTCTGATCTTTATTATTTCTCTTCTGCTGCTAGGTTTAGGCTTTCTTTGCTGTTCTTTCTCCAGCTCCTTTAGTTGTAGGGTTATGTTGTGTATTTGAGACCTTTCATTTTTCTTAAGAAAGGCTTGTATTGCTATATACTTTCCTCTCAGGACTGCCTTTGCTGTGTCCCACAGGTTTTGAACCATTGTGTTTTCATTTTCATTTGTTTCCATGAATTTTTCAATTCTTCTTTAATTTCCTGGTTGACCCATTCATTCTTTACTAGGATGCTCTTTAGCCTCTGTATATGAGTTCTTTCCAACTTTCCTCTTGTGATTGAGTTCTAGCTTCAGAGAACTGTGGTCTGAAAATATACAAGGAATGATCCCAATCTTTTGGTACCAGTTGAGACCTGATTTGTGACCCAGGATGTGATCCATTCTGGAGAATGTTCCATGTGCACTAGAGAAGAATGTGTATTCTATTGCTTTGGGATGAAATATTTTGAATAGACCTGTGAGGTCCATCTGGTCCAGTGTGTCATTTAAAGCTTTTATTTCCTTGTTGATCTTTTGCTTAAATGATCTTTCCATTTCAGTGAGGGGGTATTAAAGTCCCTTACTATTATTGTATTATTGTTGACGTGTTTCTTTGATTTTGTTATTAATTGGTTTATATAAGTGGCTGCTCTCATGTGAGGGGCACAGATATTGAAAGTTGTTGGATCTTCTTGTGGGACAGACACTTTAAGTATGATATAGTGTCCTTCCTCATCTCTTATTATAGGCTTTGGTTTAAAATCTAATTTATCTGATATAAGGATTGCCACCCCAGCTTTCTTTTGATGTCCATTAACATGGTAAATTGTTTTCCACCCCCTCACTTTAAACTTGGAGGTGTCTTTCAGTCTAAAATGAGTTTCCTGCAGACAGCATATCAAGGGATCTTGTTTTTTTTATCCATTCTGATACCCTGTGTCTTTTGATTGGGGCATTTAGCCCATTTACATTCAGGGTAACTATTGAAAGATATGAATTTAGTGCTATTGTATTGCCTGTAAGGTGACTATTGCTGTATATTGTGTCTGTTTCTTTCTGGTTTATTACTTTTAGGCCCTTTCTTTGCCTAGAGGATCCTTTCAATATTTCCTGTAGGACTGATCTGGTGTTTACAAATTCTTTTAATTTTTGTTTGTCCTGGAAACTTTTGTTCTCTCCTTCTATTTTCAATGATAGCCTAGCTGGATATAGTATTCTCGGCTATGTATTTTTCTCTTTTAGTGCGCTGAACATATCATGCCAGTTCTTTCTGGCCTGCCAGGTCTCTGTAGATAAGTCTGCTGCCAGTCTAATATTTCTGCCATTGTATGTTACAGACCTCTTCCAGAGTTGCTTTCAGGATTTTCTCTTTGTCACTGAGACTTGTTAGTTGTACTAGTAGATGATGGGGTGTGGACCTATTTTTATTGATTTTGAGGGGAGTTCTCTGTGCCTCCTGGATTTTGATGCTTGTTCCCTTTGCCATATTAGGGAAATTCTCTGCTATAATTTGCTCCAATATACCTTCTCTCCCCCCTCTTTCTTCTTCTTCTGCAATCCCAATTACTCTAATATTGTTTCATCTTATGGTATCACTTATCTCTCAAATTCTCCCCTTATGGTCCAGTCATTGTTTGTCTCTGTTTTTCTCAGCTTCTTTATTTTCTATCATTTGATCTTCTAAAGCACTAATTCTCTCTTCTGCCTCATTTATCGTAGCAGTAAGCCCCTCCATTTTTTATTGCACCTTATTAATAGCTTTTTTCATTTCTCTTGGTTAGATTTTTAGCTCTTTTATTTCTCCAGAAAGGGATTTTATTTCTCCAGAAAGGAATTCTCTAATATCTTCCATGCCTTTTTCGAGCCTAGCTAGCACCTTGATAATCATCCTTCTGAACTCTTGTTCTGACATATTACCAATGTCCGTATTGATTAAGTCCGTCGTCATTAGTACTGCCTCTTTTTTTGTGGTGTGTTTTTTCACCTTGTCATTTTATCCAGATAAGAATATATGATTGAGAGAGTAAAATACTAAAAGGATGGCAAAGACCCCAGAGAAATATATGCTACCCAAATCAAAAGAGACCTGAAACCAGGAGGGAGAAGAAAGGGAGAAAAAAAGAATTACATATACATGTGTGTGTGTGTATATAACTGGTGAATAGAATGGAGCCACACACTTAACTTTGGGTATATTCTGGTCTCTTGACAGAAATTACCTCCCAAAATTTTAAGGAAGGAAAAAAAATTATTTATTTATTTACTTACATATTTATATGTATATTTTTATTTATAAATATATTTATATATTTATATATACTTATATATTTATATATAAATTTTTATATAATTTTTAAATTTGTATTTTTAAATATATATATATATATATATACATACACACACACCATATATATGGGTAAACATGATAAAGGGATGGAATACGATTGTAAAGATGAAAATTTAAAAATATTCTAAAAAAGGAACTGATACGTTGGTTGGAAAAAGAAAAAGGAGAGAATGTGATCAGGCTGGAGCTAGACTTAGGGTATATTTTGATCTATTAGAAGAAATTATATCTTAAGATTTTAAAGAAAAAACCCTATATGTATACAAAAATAAGGTTAAATACAATGAAGGGAGAAAAATGACTATAACAATGAATATTTTAAAATTTTTTTAAAAAGGTATTGATAAAATAGTTTAAAAACGTTAAAAAGGAATGAGTAGAAGTTAAAAACTGGATTAAGAAAAAATAAAAAAAAATTTAGGGACACCTGGGTGGCTCAGTGAGTTAGGGCCTTTGCCTTCGGCTCAGGTCATGATCCCAGGGTCCTGGGATCGGGCCCTGCATCAGGCTCTCTGCTCAGCAGGGAGCCTTCTTCCCCCTCTCTCTCTGCCTGCCTCTCTGCCTACTTGTGATCTCTGTCTGTTAAATAAATAAATAAAATCTTAAAAAAAAACAACTTAATTTCACAAGACTAAAGGATCATGGGGAAAAAGGCCATGAATTCTATGTGTTACTGTCCTCTATCTCTGGACTTCCACAGTTTTCGCTGATCGGTGAACTTGGTCTTGACTGGATGTTCTTACTGATCTGGGGAAGGCACCTGTTGCAGTGATTCTCAAATGTCCTTGCCCAAGGCAGAATTGCACAGCCCTTGCCAGGGGCCAGGCTAAGTAATCTGCTTGGGTTCGCTCTCAGTGGCTTTTGTTCCCTGAACGCTTTCTGTAGAGCTTTGGAGGACGGGAATGAAAATGACGGCCTCCCAATCTCCAGCCTGGAGGAACTGAGAGCTCAGGACCCCACTTCTCAGTGTGCCTTCAGAGAAAAGCAGTCATTCTCTACCGTCTCCTTGGTCTCTGGCCACCCTCCGAGGTCACCCAGCCTGTGACTGAGTGTTTCTATCTCTGGCACATGGTCCCGTTTGGAGTCTCCAAACCCAGCAGATTCCTGCAGTGCACTCGCATGCCACTCCTCCCAGAGGAGGAAGGAGGGGGTCTCTCAGGATCTGCCACTTTTGGGGTCCACGCTCGAGGAGCAGTGGCCCAACTGTGACTTGGATCATGGTTTAAGGTAACCCTGAGCTGATAGCGCACTCCTCAGCTCTGTCTCTGTAGCCAGCCTCCCCGTTCCAATACCTGGCAGCCCTGCCACACTCAGACATCCATGGTCTTTCTGTGACCCTGCGACACCTGAGACCACACTGTCCCCATGATGGCTCCACCTCCTGCTTAGCCTCTGGAGTGATGTCCCTCAGTGGATCAGACTTCTAAAAGTTCTGGTTTTGTGTCCACTGCTCCATCACTTGCCAGGAGCCGGCTCCTCCTCCCACGGTCTCTCTTCCTGTCACTTCGATTCACTTCTCCGCATGTTCTACCTTCCCAAAATTGGTCGCTTTTCTATTCCTAGAATTGCTGCTCTTCTTCTCTTCTATCTCCTCTTTCATTTGTAGGTGTTCAGAATGGTTTGATAACTATCTAGCTGAACTCCTGGGACCTAATGTTATTTTGGTCTCCTACTCCTCTGCCATCTTGCTTCCTCCCCACCCTGGACAGTCACTTTAAAAAACAAAACAAAACAGGAGAACTCCCTTCTTGCTCACTATGGATTACCATTTATCTCTTAGAGGGAAGCTCATTAACTGTTTTAGTACTGAGTATTCAGAATTGTTCATAAAACAGCTTTTAATTCTTTGATATCTATGGTCTTGTCTTTCAGGACAAAGTTTGATTAGTGTGTTTACTCTGTGGTGTGCATACTAATTATTCAGTCACTCCACATTTTCTTGCCATGGGCAGAGTAGTGGAAAGAACATAGAGCCCACCAGTATTTTATAATTGTTGTTCCTCAAGCAAAGCAACAGAAAACACCCAATCCTCAGATTTACCTTCTGGAAATTGGAGGTACCACTGCATGGTTGTGGTGGAGGGTAATGAGATGATGTTATCTGCAAACAGCCAGGAACTGGGAAACACTATGCAAATACTCTCATGGGACACAAGCGTTCTTCTTCCAAAGCTACCCTTTGCAAGGTGTGTGTATGTGTGTGTGTGTGTGTGTGTGTGTGTGTGTGTGTGTTTCTTCCAATTTTTGTCTCACATGGTTGTTAGGTTTAGTAGCCTTGTGAAGGTAAAAGTTTGTTTGCATGAACATATTTTATTGACTTGAGGGAAATCATTGATTGATTTTTAGCTTCTTCTTTTTCAAGCTGGGACTGCTTTTTGAGTTTTAAATAAAAAGTGGTTTATCTAAAAACGGGGATTGGGTTAGTAGGTAAGTTTCTACCAAAGGTGGACAGAGTTAAAAAGGAAAGGAACTATAGTAATTTTACCTTTTTCTGACCTAGATTTTTATATTTGTGGAAGTTCAGAGTTGATGATATAGAGTCTGTGTTTAGAACTTAAGAAACTCTTGTGTGACCTTCTAACCTTCTTACCTACTATACATGGACCACATCAACATTTATCTGCTCCCAACATGGTAATATACATCTCATACACAGGATCCTAACACACAAACTCTAAATTCATGCACTGCAATCTCCTCTGACACTAGAAATAACTACCACTTAATTCACTTTGTCCTCTAGGGAAAGTGACAATTGTTATAGTTCAGAAATTGCAGACTGGTTGCTGTAGGTGGGCTTTGTCCTGCATACATGTTTTGTTTGGCACTCAAAAATTTTTAAAAAGTTAGTTAGTTCCTAGTATTTAAATATCACAAAACTTCACACAGATTTTAGTTTGTATTGCCAGCTTGTCTTAAAAACTGGAATGAGCTGGTAATATTTGTCAGCATTCAATCATAATCACCTAGAATTTAGTATCAACTGATCTTTGTCTCTCCAATTCCCTTGCTAAGTCTTGATGATCCTTTTGTTACCAACCAGCCCTCTATGGATATTGACTAGATAGCCCTACACTTAAAGCTGTGCATTCAAAGTAATCAGTTTAATATTATGGCACAGAGAAGAGATAATTGTGATTTGGCTGGTATACCCAATGATAGGATATATGAGTAGATAACCACTGTCTTGGTGGAACCCCTCATTTGAATCAGAAGGTAAACACTTGGAGCAATAAGCATGAAGTCTCCAAGGCTTTTTCAAATAATTCTCTGAGCTCATATAACTTTGTTTCTCTCTACATGAATTATCAGTCCCTCTTCCTCTACTCCCACTATCCTTATCTTTGAGGCAGAGAATGTGCCTGCAATTTCTTCAGCTACCCCAAAGGGCCCTGCCAAAGGTGAAGTCCATATTAGAAGCTCAGAAAATATGAATGGAGCACTTTATCCAATGATACATGTATCACAATGTCTCTTTTTCCTTTTTCTTGACTGACAAATACTAGGCTCATGGAATGAGAAATGAAGGTTTTGATGACTTGCTGTGTCCTCAGATTAATAGATTAATTAACTAATTAGTTGGTTCACTGTGTCCTTGGATGGATAATAAAATGTCATTAATTAGCAAGGCACGGGTAAGAGAAGAAAAGAGAACCATTTCTTTAGTACCAGGAAGGGGAATTAAAAGTGGTCATTACTAAGATTTCATGGAAGGAAACAGGTGGGGAGAAGAGGCTGAATTCTATTATTTCAATGTTTCAAATCACCAGGGTCTGAGAATTTTCTGAAGGCCAGAAAGCCCAGAGTTCTGGGAATCTTCTAGAGGAACAAATCCGCCTCCTCATTTCTCATTACTATTATAATAGCTCACTAAAAATGAGCTATTATAGGGGACACAATATATGACAAATGTAAGAACAGTATGAGAAACACTTAATAATTGACTGAATAGAATAACTTGAGAAAGGGGCAGAAATAATGGCCATGGCTTCAATGGTTGGAACAGTTAAAATTTTGAACTTTAGTCTTTAGCAGAAAGGGATAATATGACTGCTTAGGTATCATTAAGACTTAGTGTGGAAGAATATACAGCATAGAGGTGAGGAAGTTGGGATAGAGAAAACTAAATAACATCATTTAAGTATATACCATAGGCCACCAGACCAGAGAAAGACTGATGTAATTGCAATGCTTAGAAGAGTTGTTTTCTCATTGATGACTCAGTTTTAACAATTTAAATATAATTTCTCACTCTCCCTGACAGCTTTCCCCTTCCCACAGATCTTAATGTTCACTTTGTCTTGATTCTTTCACACCATTCTTTTGTAAACATCTCAAGGGTATTATAATAACCTTGAAACTCCCATAAATTATCAAGAGGACTCAAGTAAACTTTCCTCATGAACTGACTTTACAGTTGAAATACAGAGGTTCTGTCTATTAGTGCTATCTTATGGGTTGGAGATAAGATAACAGTGAGTGTAATAGATGTGTGTATATTTGGGAGAACAGGAGTAGCAAAGGATTGCTTAGATCAGGGTCCCAAGCTCAAATGCCTACTGGAGTCAAATACCCCAAACTGAAAGAAGGAAGTGCTACTCTGATCCAGCAAACTGTAGCCATGTGAGACTATAGGTTGACATTGTTACCAGATTTTCTGTTGTTTTTTTTTTAGTGTTATGTTAGTCACCATACAGTACATCATTCGTTTTTGATGTAGTGTACCACGATTCATTGTTTGTGAATAACACCCAGTGCTCCATGCAATATGCGCTCTCCTTAATACCCATCACCAGGCTCACCCATCCCCCTAACCCCATCTCCTCTAAACTCAAAGGAAACCATCAACAAAACAAAGAAGTAAACCACGGAATGGGAGAAGATATTTGCAAATGACACTACAGACAAAGGGCTGATATCCAAGATCTACAAAGAACTTCTCAAACTCAACACCTAAAAAACGAGTAATCAAGTCAAGAAATGGGCAGAAGACATGAACAGACACTTCTCCAAAAAAGACATACAGATGGCTAACATACACATGAAAAAATGTTCATCATCATTAGCCATCAGGGAAATTCAAATCAAAACCACACTGAGATAACACCTTACACCAGTTAGAATGGCCAAAATTGACAAGGCAAGAAACAACAGATGTTGGAGAGGCTGTGGAGAAAGGGAACCTCTTACACTGTTGGTGGGAATGCAAGTTGGTACAGCCACTTTGGAAAATAGTGTGGATGTTCCTCAAAAATTTAAAAATAGAGCTACCCTAAGACCCAGCAATTACACTACTGGGTATTTGCCTCAAAAATACAGATGCAGTGAAAAAGAAGGGCCAAATGTACCCCAATGTTCATAGCAGTAATGTCCACAATAGCCAAAATGTGGAAAGAGCAGAGATGCCCTTCAAAAAACAAATGGATAAAGAAGATGTGGTCCATATATACAATGGAATATTTTTTTAGAGATTTTATTCATTTATTTGACAGAGAGAGAGAGAGACCACAAGTAGGCAAAGAGGCAGGCAGAGAGAGAGGGGGAAGCAGGCTCCCCGCTGAGCAGAGAGCCCCACGCAGGGCTCGATCCCAGGACCCTGGGATCATGACCTGAGCCAAAGGCAGAGGCTTAACCCACTGAGCCACTCGGGCGCTCCTATACAATGAAATATTAATCAGCTATCAGAAAGGATGAATACCCAGCTTTTGCATCAACATGGATGGGAGTGGAGGAGATTATGCTAAGTGAAATAAGTCAAGCAGAAAAAGCCAATTATCATTTGGTTTCACTAATTTGTGGAACATAAGGAATAGTATGGAGGACATTAGGAGAAGGTAGGGGCAAATGAAGTGGGGGGCATTAAAGTGGGAGACGCACTATGAGAGAATACAGACTCTGAGAAACAATCTGTTGGGTTGTTTGTTTGTTTGTTTGTTTGTTTAAGAAACAAAAGACTTGACTTTTTCTGTGAAATATTCTGTCCTTTAAATATTATCAGCTAATTAAAAACTGAAAAACACTAGGTAGGCCAAACAAAACACTTCCACCACCACTAAGCAGTGAATTCTAATTTAGATTATGATTGGAATTCATGGTAGTGCCCTAATTTGGTGAATTAACTAAGTCTGACTCTTTGTCCATTCAGTATGGGTTGGTTCCAGCTTTGTGGTTGTGAATATTTCTCCCAAATGGCACTCTCGTATGTTGGTTTGTATCCTATAAATGTAACTGAGAACTTCCTGAAGATAAAAATGGTAAACAGATTCTATGCTTGCTTAGAGTCAGTCTGTTCAAAAAGTGAAAAAGTGACCAGACTATGAGATACATAAAGAAAATAATCAGAAGGTAGTTCCTTTTTGGTGACTCTTTTTCTTTCTTACCAGATCATAAATCCCTTGAAGGTCTGGGTAAAGACTTTGGATTTGGTTCTGAAAATGTTAGGAAGCTATTGGCCTTCCTTCATGAGCAGGGGAAGGGATGTGATCCAACTTAATATTCTAAAAGGAACACTCTAACACTGATAGGAATGGTCTAGAGCTACAACCTGGAGCCTTCCAGAATATCTGCCATTGCGGAACACAGATTTTCCCCCTATTAATTATCTTCTCCTAAGAATGTTGTTCTTATATTTTTATGTTCATGTCCCTCCTCCCCATCCCTTACCACGAGTGGAGGTGTTCTCCATGTTTCTTGGGCCAAATATCCTAAGGAACTTAGAGCCTATATCATTCTGAATGTGTTTTCCAAGGGTAACCAATTCCTTTTCTGACTGAATTAACTTCCTTGTATTTTTATCTGGCTCTCGGGCCATTTCTCAGATATGTGACAGAGATAGAGCCATCCAGATACCTGATATTCTTAATTGAGAGAGCAAGTGATATGGTCTTCCAAATTCACCTAATTACTCAACATTATGCTTTATCTTTCAGAAAATACTGAAGGAAGGACCTTTGCTGAAGAACTGTAATTCCTTCAAGAGATGGAAGCTTAGGTATTTTCTGGTTCGAGGACAAAGGCTCTGTTTTGCACACCATCCCGCGGTAAGAAAATATATAGTATATATAGAATATTTATTCCGGAGAATATCTATATAATCTTGTCATTTGGGTGAATGGGTGGGAATGCCAGGAAATGTTTGTGAAGGGACATAAGCCAATAGGTAAAGACATATTGGCAAACATCAAGGTAGAAGTTAAGATCTTCTACTTTTCCTTTAACTTGTCCTTTTGGGCCAAATGGGGGGACACTTTTCTCTCCCTTCCCTTTCCTCTTTCCCTTACCTCCATAGATTTCCTCAATTAGCTTCTACATCAGAACCAACTACACAATTTGTGGTGCCCAGTACAAAATGAAAATGCAGGGCCCTTATTTAAAAAACAAGGAAAAACATCATTAAAGATATTAAAATATAATACAATGATTAGTAATGTCATCTTTTATTTGTTGTTTAATGTCATTCTAAGAAAAGATAAAATTTTAAATTATTAGCATTTTTGCCATTCATCTGAATGTTATGCAATGCCAGTTTTAAAAGCAAATATAAAAGCATTTAGCTCATATGAAAAATGACCGAAATTATATAATTTGTATTTAGTAGCTCATACACACATACATATTTTGTTCTCACCAGTATACAAAGCCATCTCAACTGTTTTTATTTCACATCTTGATATTATTACATTGTACCAGCACCCTGGCTGAAAGAAAAAGGAACTATGGGCTGCCCTATCTTTCCCTTTCTTTCAATGTTATCATTTTCAGCATAAATTATTGGCTAATATAGGGAAGTAACATAAGTAAGAAAGAACACAATAGGGTGCCTTGGTTGTTCATATTTCTTAGAACACCATTGCCTTTTTCTCTGTTTGAGGCAAGTTCTACTTCCTACCAAAAGTGTGGACTCTCAGGGCTGTAAGCTCCCTTACTTACTCAGTCATAGACGTAACATGCTTACCTTGTACTTGCTTTGAGTCTCATTGAACTCCCATACATCATGGGTCCACTGAAATTCTATGCTCATGGGCATCATGAATGCAAATGGAGTGATAAGACATGGGGTGGCATGCAGGTTGTGCATATCTCCTCTGCTTATGTTCATGAGTGATTGTCCCATTGGACTTCATTTCCAAAACATGTCCAAAGATGAAATTATTAAAAATTTCAAGATTGGGGGTGCCTGGGTAGCTCAGTGGGTTAAAGCCTCTGCCTTCGGCTCAGGTCATGATCCCAGGGTCCTGGGATCAAGCCCCGCATCGGGCTTTCTGCTCGGCAGGGAGCCTGCTTCCTCCTCTCTCTCTCTCTGCCTGCCTCTCTGCCTACTTGTAATCTCTGTCAAATAAATAAATAAAATCTTTAAAAAATTATAAAAAAGTTTTTAAGATTGTAACAGCAGAGCATTAAGTAAATCAAGTGCAGGGCCTTTCTGAACATGGGGCCTTGTATGAATGCACGGGCTCTATGCCAGGGAAGCCAGCCCTAACTCTATTCATAGTACTGCTTTTCTTGCTGCTGGCTGGATGTTAGCAATTATAGCCAATGTATAAGGAGACATAGGCCTCAAACTGGTTAGGACTAGCAACAAAGTCAAAGGCTGCCAGCTAATAAATAGGAGCTAATAACTCTTATCTGCTCCCTTTGGCCCTTAGCTAGACCATATACCATTATCTTCTCCAGCATAAACCCTTAGTTTTGAATATTTCTGAACCACCTAAGCCTTCTTGTAAATCCACATAACAGTTTTAGGAAGAGTAGTGTTTTGCTTTAGTTTGGTTTGGTTTTTGTATGTCACATGATATATCAACAAAAATCATGATGCTAAATAAATCCCAGCACTCAAGTCAAAGAAATGATAGGCTCATGACTGCCAAAAATGCCTGTGTGTGTGTGTGTATTTTTTAGTGTCTCTTGACATTATTAACCAGATTTTTTTTTCTTCTCCTTCTTATCTCTTTCCAGTTTGCACGCTTTGAAACAATTGATCTATCTCAGGTTGCCTTGGCAGAAAGCAGCTGTAGAAATCTTTGTCATAGTTTTTGTGTAAGTAATATTGGAAATGATTAAATTGGTAGGGGTGTGATCTAGCTGGGTAGAGGGGTTGCCATACCCATGTGTTTCTTCTTTGGAGTGCATGTTTCCCAAGTCTCCTTTGATCCCAAAGTGTGTGTGGAAATCCACTTAAAGTAGTATTGCAAATGAGTCCTAAAGATTATTTCATGTAAACAATTTCTACCAGCCCATTGACGGAGAGGAAAAAGTGATGTCTTATTCTCTATTACCAGCCTGGTATAAAGCTGAGCTGATTTCTGGGTGGTGGGGAGAATGAGTATTACAAAAAATCAATCCTCCTGGTGAAGGTGATTTAGAAGAGTATCACTGTGAGGTTTTCAAGAGACTGCTAATATGATGTAGAACATATCAAGATAATCAAGTTACGTGACAATCTCTCCATTGATGAGGTAGATAAGAACCTAATCCAAAGTGAGAGCTAACTTATGCTGAAATTACTGATGGGAGCACCTCAAAGAAAGCAGAGGATTTTCAAGGGATGCATTCAAGGTTTTGGCACTGATGAAATGTCATAAATATTCACTAATTCAAGTGGATCCAGACCAGAAAGTTCACTAAAAATAGCAAATCCATTGGCTTGGGAATTATCCTACACACCTCCTTCTAGAATTGTCTTCTCCCAGCCTCAATGGTAGGTTATGGAGACTGGGGTTCCTCTTCAGCAGGATGATAATTAGCAGACTAAAAACCTACAGGCCCAATACTCCACTTTTGTGGCTGGTCCACATTCCATTCTCTCTTGAAAGTAAAACAGTAGGATATAAGAGGGAGACTCTACTATCATTTCTCTCTCTCATATCCCAGTGACCTAGGGTAAAGTTCAGAGTTCTCTTGACCCAATGCCAGAAATCTCAACCTTTGGGTGATGATCATATATGCTAATGTTTTTCATCTTTATTATATAAAGAAATTCCAAGGACTAGGAATTCCCTTAGCCTAATTAAAACACAGAGGTATCATTGATCAGCCCCATACAATAATGGGTTTGGACCAAATATGTGACTGTTGTCATAATTCCCACTAGATTCTATTCCTATCTATCACAGACTCATCTGTGCTACATGCAAAAGGCGATGGAAATTTCTTGTTGTTGTAGTGAGCTCTAGTTCTAAGATTTGGGGGGGCTGGTAGTAAAGGCAAGTAGGACCATTGAAGCAATCACTGATGCTGTAGCCATCTGTGTCCCTCATGCCTTCTGGGAAAAGACCAAGTCCTGGACATGGTCTACCTCTGCTAGACCCTAAGTTGGCTTTCTCATTATTCCTGCCAGGATCCATACACCAACCAGGATTAAGAGACCAATGGTAAAGTTGTCTTCAAGTTGTCCTTGACTATAATCAAGAAAGAAACTGAATTTTTAGACTTTTCACTATTTTCACTCTCCCCTCAAAGAGAAAGAGGCATACCCTGCTGAAGCATATACGCTTTTATCATTTTTAAGTAGACAAAGCAGCAGTAAGTAGTAAGATTTTCAACCAGCCACACTGAAGTAATAGATGGTGCATGGCTTAATGTTTAAAAACGTGTATTCTGGAGCCAAAGAAGCTGTATTTTAATTCTGGCTCAGCTTTCTACCTGCTAGGTGGCCTGGGCAAGTCATTAAACTTTGCCTTGGGTTTCCTGACTATGAAATGAGAAAAATAATAATGGCCATTTCATGGGGTCATAATGTAAATTGAAATAAATAATATATATAAAGTGTAATAGAGCAGTGCCTGGCACATAATAAATACTATTAAGTTGTTACTCATTACTATTATTATTTTGGGTAGGTATCTGAGAATTTCTATCTTACATTTAAGTGGCTCTGGGAATTTCTGTCTTATATTTAAGAAGTGGCTTGGTAGACCTGTCTAGTCCTTGGAGAGTTCACAGGCTCTGTTTGGGGGAAAAGTTGTAGAATGTGAACCAGCTAATAATGTAACTTTTTGTTTAGGTGATCACACCACAACGAAAAGTTACCCTGGCTGCACCCAACCGGAAAGACATGGAAGAATGGATTAATGTCATAAAAACTGTCCAACAGGGAGAAATTCGTAAGGTAAGGGAAATAGTAGAGAATTCACATAGCTTTCAGAAGTAAACAGTTAATTTATTGCATTAGTTAAGCCACCTTTCAAATAATAAGATGGAACTAGAGACCATGTGGTCAGAAATTATAGATGGATATCATTAGGAAACCTACTATTTATAAAAAAGGAGTAATTCACTTAGACTTGACCTTGAAAGTATGTGATTTAGAAAATCCCATATACATCCAACTGATACATAGATGTCACTGTACGCCCAATGGATGAGGCACTCAAGACATATGTGAGCAGCTAACTTAGAAGTTCCTTTGTTAGCAAATCAGCAGTTTTGACCTGGGTCTCCTGAGTGACTATCGTAACAGCTCACGAAACTGAGGCTCACAAAGGAGAAAGAAACAAAGATGAAATAGCTACTCAGTAGCAATGAAATAACTGCTCAGTAGCAAAGGCAAGATTTGGACTCAGGCTGTGTGACTCTAAAGCCTATGTCTTTAAACATTATGTCATTTTGCCTTTCTGTCCACTGTCCACCGAAAAAGAAATGTAGGAGGAAGAGCAAGGAACAGTCCCCTCCAAAGCTTAGCAGAGTTCTTCTCCTCAGTAATACCAAACCCCAAGCCACTGGTCCCTGAAACAAATTGTACACCATTCAAACTCTGGGATATGTCCTCAATCCACTCTTCTGAAGACCTACTATAGTTAGAAGTTATGTAAGCTTCAAGAAGGAATTTTTTTCTTATATCAGTGTGTGGCACATAGTAGAGGCATAATAAATATTTGTTGAATGAATAAATGAATCTGAGGGTAATCATGGAACCAGGGTTTAGAAAAAGAATGATACATGGTTCATATTAAAGCAAAGCTCTGCTGTGCAGGTCTTGGAGACAAAGGAGAAGATGAATCCATCCTTAAGAAGAAGCTGATATATTTTTTTAAATTTTTTAAATTTATTTTCAGCATAACAGTATTCATTGTTTTTGCACCACACCCAGTGCTCCATGCAATCCATGCCCTCTCCAATACCCACCATCTGGTTCCCCCAACCTCCCACCCCCCGCCCCTTCAAAACACTCAGATTGTTTTTCAGAGTCCATAGTCTCTCATGGTTCACCTCCCCTTCCAATTTCCCTCAACTCCCTTCTCCTCTCTAACTCCCCTTGTCCTCCATGCTATTTGTTATGCTCCACAAATAAGTGAAACCATATGATAATTGACTCTTTCTGCTTGACTTATTTCACTCAGCATAATCTCTTCCAGTCCCGTCCATGTTGATACAAAAGTTGGGTATTCATCCTTTCTGATGGAGGCATAATACTCCATAGTGTATATGGACCACATCTTCCTTACCCATTCGTCCGTTGAAGGGCATCTTGGTTCTTTCCACAGTTTGGCGACCGTGGCCATTGCTGCTATAAACATTGGGGTACAAATGGCCCTTCTTTTCACTACATCTGTATCTTTGGGGTAAATACCCAGTAGTGCAATTGCAGGGTCATAAGGAAGCTCTATTTTTAATTTCTTAAGGAAGCTCCACACTGTTCTCCAAAGTGACTGCACCAACTTGCATTCTCACCAACAGTGTAAGAGGGTTCCCCTTTCTCCACATCCCCTCCAACACACGTTGTTTCCTGTCTTGCTAATTTTGGCCATTCTAAGTGGTGTAAGTTGGTATCTCAATGTGGTTTTAATTTGAATCTCCCTGATGGCTAGTGATGATGAACATTTTTTCATGTGTCTGATAGCCATTTGTATGTCTTCATTGGAGAAGTGTCTGTTCATATCTTCTGCCCATTTTTTATCTGATTGTCTGTTTTGTGTGTGTTGAGTTTGAGAAGTTCTTTATAGATCCTGGATATCAACCTTTTGTCTGTACTGTCATTTGCAAATATCTTCTCCCATTCCGTGGGTTGCCTCTTTGTTTTGTTGACTGTTTCCTTTGCTGTGCAGAAGCTTTTGATTTTGATGAAGCTGATATTTTAAATAACTAGCAAAGGGTAGAGAATTATTACAGGCACTTGGGTTGAAGAAGAGGTAATGATAGGTTTTATAAGCAGAAACAATGCCATGGGGGGAAAAAATGTGTTCTCATTTCTCTAGAACTTCTCAGGCTTTTGACCACTTATTTTCATACCTATATACACTGCTATTCATGGGCTATGAGTACATAACAAGTTGACTTAACTAGGGCCTAGGTATCTTTCCACATATCAGTAAGCTTCTCCCAGGCCTACATTGTCTATGCATAAATAAGAGATTTTTGCTTAGAACCTGATGATGGTCTTTACATGAAATGCTCTCATCATTTTTCTCCATTGTCGTTTCCTTCTTCCTTTCCTAATAGAGAAAAGCATCCCAATCCTCCCCTCCACTCCCATTAAGCCCACTATGGCACAACATTAGTGGTAGCCACAAAAAGTTGTGATTTCCATGCTCCTCTTCCATTATCATCCCTATGGGCCAATCCCTTTCCTTCCCTTGGTTTATCTCTATCCAAACTGGAGCACTTCTCATGAAACACACACTTTCAATTTGGCATAAAAGCTTACATAGGATATTTTAAATTTCAATTATTAGTCTAGAAATGCAAAAGTTTCTAAAGAAAACCGTCAGGCCATTACTGTGCCATTCCTGATTCAACTGAATTAAACATCTAAGTATTGACCACCTAGCATAAATTAGAAAGGAAAAAAAAATGGTCTGCCTGTTTACTCTCTTGGAAGAATCGTGTTTCAGGTTGCAATCACAACCTCTGTGAAGCTGTTCCAGGGATCTAAATCTATTAAGAAACACTTTTAGCTGACAGTGAAATGTTTCAGCATGACCATCTTAGCAATTCATCCTGCATGAGTCTTAAAGAGTCAAATATGCTTTCTCTCATATGTACTTTATCTCTAATGGTCTCTTCTATTCTCTGTCATGACCAATGCCTGATACAGGTGAAGGAAGCTTAGTTATGGACTTAGTGGTCTATTAAAGTCACTATAAAGTAATTGGATAACCTACTATAAAATAGGCAGTGCCCATTAAGGAATAACACCTTACTAGGCCCCCAGTTCTCTTCCATAGAGAGTTGAAAAGAAGGTGTGACTTTGGCTTCTGGACCCAATGAGCTTTTTAGGTAGTTGGGAAGACAAGATATAAACAAAAGAAACAGTTAAATTACAGCATTTGAGATAAATAATAGTTTTCAGATATGTTACAAGACAGTGCATGATTGATTGTCAGATGAATGAAATAGACAATAAAGTGGTATAGGAGTTCAGGAGAGAAAAAAAAGACATGTACTGGCTGAATGTGTAAGAAATAAGATCCAGAAATATGCTGTCTACAGGAGACTCGCTTTAGATGGGCATTAAGGAGGCACATGATGTGATGAGCACTGAGTGTTATATACAACTAATGAATCATTGACCACTACCTCAAAAACTAATGATGTACTCTATGTTGGATAATTGAATTTAAATAAATACTATATACTGTACAGTATTGTAGATCCCTACAATTATTGTATTGATGTCAATTTCTGCTTCCAGATCTGTCATTATTTGCTTTATATATTTAGGTACTTTGATGTTGGGTACATATATTTTTATAATTGTTATATTTTCCTCTTGAATTGATGCTTTTATCATTATATAATGCCCTTCTTTGTCTCTAAAAACAGTTTTAGTCTTAAAATCTATTATGTCTGATATAAGTATAGCCACCCCTGCTTTCTTTTGATTACTAATTTAATGAAATATCTGTTTTCATCTTTTCACTTTTGGCTCATGATTTTTTTATTTAAAAAAATACCCATACAGTATGGGTAAATGCCTAGAAGCATACAAACTACTAAAACTAAGGAAAAAAGGGAGAGGATTCAAATAAATAAAGTCAGAAATGAAAGAATAGACATTACAAAAGATGCCTCATAAATAAAAAGGATCACAAGAAACTATTATAAACAAACTAGATAACCTTAAAAAATAGGTAAATGCCTAGAAACATATAAACTACTAAAACTGAATCAGGAAGAAATAGAAAACCTGAATAGACCAATAACAAATAAGGAGCTTGAATGAGTACTCACCATTCTCCCAATGAAAAAAAGCCCAGGAACAAAAAAAGAAAAGCCCAGGACCTAATGGCTTCATGGGTGAATTCTACCATTCAAAGAAAAATTAATGCCAATCCTTTATAAATTCTTCCAAGGTTTAGATATTAAACCAGATAACTAACACCAAAACCAGGTAAAGACACTACAAGAAAAGAAAACCACAGGCCAGTATCCCTGATGAACATGAATGCAAAAATTCCTAGGAAAATACTAGCAAAATACTGAATTCAGTAGTACACTAAAAAGATCATACATTATCCCAGAAATATATGAGTGATTCAACATAAATTGATCATTCTGATACAATACATTAACAAAAGGAAAGGGAAAAAAACACATGATCATCACAAAAGATGCAGAAAAAGCATTTGACAAAGTTCAACACCCATTCACCAAAACTTTTAACAAAATAGGAATAGAAAGGTCTTGTCTTAAGCAATAAAAGCCATGTGAAAAGCCCATAGCTAACAACATAATCAATGACAAAAACTGAAAGTCTGCTTTCTAATATCTGGTATAAAGCAAAGATGCTTACTCTCACACCTTATTTCAACATAGTACTGGGTATCCAAGCCAATGTAATTAATCAAGAAAAAGGCAAAAAAACATCCAAATTAGAAAGAAAAAAGTAAAATTGTCTCTGTTTGCAGATGACACAATCATATATATAGGAAAACGGAAAGCCTCAACAAAATTTTTATTGTTTTAATTTTAATTCCAGTGTAGTTAAAATACAGTATTATATTTCAGATGTATAATATAGTGATTCAACACCTCCATACATCACCCAGTGCTCATTGTGACAAGCAACCTCCTTAATCCCCATCACTTACTTAATGCCTTTCCTCACCCACCTCCCCTCTGGTAACCATCAATTTGTTCTCTATAGTTAAGAGCCTGTCTCTTGCTCTCTCTCTCTCTCTCTTCCTTTGCTTGTTCATTTTTTTCTAAAATTCCACATATGAGTGAAATCATATGGTATTTGTCTTTCTCTGACTGACTTATTTTGCTTAGCATTATACTCTCAAGCTCCATCCCTGTTGTTGCAAATGGCAAGATTTCATTCTTTTTTATGGATGAATAATATTCCATGTGTGTGTGTCATATACATATATACATTATTTGTGTAGGTATGTATGCATAAACACACACACACACACACACACACACACACATATCACATTTTCTTTATCCATTAATCCACTGAGGGACATTTAGGTTGTTTCCATATCTTGGCTATTGTAAATAATTCTGAAATAAATATGGGAGAACTGATATCACTTTGAGATCTCGATTTCATTTCCTTTGGATATTTACCCAGAACTGGGAATGCTGGAACATAAGATAGTTCTATTTTAAAATTTTTGAAGAATATTCATACTGTTTCCATAGTGGCTGCACCAATTTACATTCTCACCAACACTGCACAAGGGTTCCCTTTTCTCCCTATCCTTACCTGCATTTGTTATTTTCTGCCTTTTTGATAATAGCCACTCGGAGTTGAGATGGTCTATTTCTGTGGGGTTTCCTTAAATTCCAGTATAGTTAAAATACAGTGCTATATTAGTTTCAGATGTACAATATAGTGATTCAACAATTCCATATGTCACCCAGTGCTCATCATAACAAGTGCAATTCCCAATGCCCATCATGGGGATGGATAAAATAGGTAAAATATTATTGTGGTTTTGTGTGTGTGTATGTGTGTGTGTGTGTGTGTGTGTGTGTAATCTCCACATACATCTTCTTTACCCATTCTTATATCGATGGGCACTTGAAGCCGGAACAGAATTGTTAGAACTATAAATGAATTTTATAAAGTTGTAGGATATAAAATCAACATATAACAATTGGGCTTCTTTTTTTTATTTAATTTTATTTTTTCAGTGTTCCAAGATTCATTGTTTATGCACCACACCCAGTGCTCCATGCAATACCTGCCCTCCTTAATACCCACCACAAGGCTCACCCAATCCCCTGCACCCTTCCCCTCCAAAATCTTCCATTTGTTTCTCAGAGTCCACAATCTCTCATGCTTCATCTCCCCCTCCAATTTCCTCCACCTCACTTCTCCTTCTCCCAATGTCTTCCTTGTTATTCCTTATGCTTCACAAATAAGTGAAACCATACGATAATTGACTCTCTCTGCTTGACTTATTTCACTCAGCATAATCTCCTCCAGTCCCAACCATGTTGATACCAAAGTTGGGTATTCATACTTTCTGATGGAGGTATAATATTCCTTGTATATATAGACCATATCTGCCTTATCCATTTGTCTGTTGAAGGGCATCTTGCCTCTTACCACAGTTTGGCGATTGTAGCCATTGCTGCTATGAACATTGGGGTACAGATGGCCCTTCCTTTCACTACATCTGTATCTCTGGGTTAAATACCCAGTACCGCAATTGCAGGGTCATAGGGTAACTCTATTTTTAAGTATTCCAAAGTGGCTGCACCAACTTGCATTCCCACCAATAGTGTAAGAGTGTTCCTCTTTCTCCACATCCTCTCCAACACTTTTTGTTCCCTATCCTGTAAATTTTGGCCATTCTTAATGGTAAGATAGTATCTCAAAGTGGTTTTGATTTGAATTTCCCTGATGACTAATGATGATGAAGTCCTAGCAACAGCAAGCAGATAACAAAAAGAAATAAAAGGTATTCAAATTGGCAAAGAAGAAGTCAAACTCTCTCTCTTCTCAGATGACATGATACTTTATATGGAAAACCCAAAAGACTCCACCCCCCAAACTACTAGAACTAATACAATTCAGTAATGTGGCAGGATACAAAATCAATGCACAGAAATGAGTTGTTTTCTTATACACTAACAGTGAAACTATAGAAAGGGAAATTAGAGAATCAATTCCATTTATTATAGCACCAAGAACCATAAAATACCTTGGAATAAACCTGTACTTGAGGAACTACAGAACACTCATGAAATAAATTGAAAAAGACACAAAAAGATGGAAAAGCATTCCATGCTCATGGATCAGAAGAATAAACATTGTTAAAATGTCTGTGCTGCCCAAAGCAATCCATACTTTCAATGCCATCCCAATCAAAATTCTACTGGCATTTTTCAAAGTGCTGGAACAAACAATCTTAAAATTTGATTAGAACCAGAAAAGACCCCAAATCACAAAGGAAATGTTGAAAAAGAAAAACAAAAGTGGGAGCATCACATTGCCTGATTTCAAGCTTTACTACAAAGCTGTGATCACCAAGACAGCATGGTACTGGCACAAAAACAGACACATAGACCAGTGGAGCAGAGTAGAGAGCCCAGATATGGACCCTCAACTCTATGGTCAAATAATCTTTGACAAAGCAGGAAAAAATATCCACTGGAAAAAAGACAGTATCTTCAATAAATGGTGCTCGGAAAATTGGACAGCTGTGTATAGAAGAATGAAAGTCAACCATTCTCTTAAACCACACACAAAGATAAACTCAAAATGGATGAAAGACCTCAACATGAGGCAGAAATCTATCAAAATCCTAGAGAAGAACATAGGCAACAACCTCTTCGACATGGGCCATGGCAACTTCTTTCAAGACACGTCTCCAAAGGCAAAGGAAACAAAAAGCAAAAATGAACTTTGGGACTTCATCAAGATCAAAAGCTTCTGCACAGCAAAGGAAACAGTCAACAAAACAAAGAGGCAACCCACAGAATGGGAGAAGATATTCCCAAATGACACTACAGACAAAGGGCTGATATCCAAGATCTATAAAGAAGTCCTCAAACTCAGCAGTCAAAAAAGAGATAATCACATCAAGAAAAGGGCAGAAGACATGAACAGACACTTCTCCAAAGAAGACATACAAATGGCTAACAGACACATGAAAAAATGTTCATCACCCTTAGCAATCATGGAGATTCAAATCAGAACCACATTGAGATACCACCTCACACCAGTTAGAATGGCCAAAATCAACAAGGCAGTAAATAAGAGTTGGAGAGGATGTGGAGAAAGGGGAACCCTCTTACACTGTTTGTGGGAATGCAAGTTGGTGCAGCTGCTTTGGAAAACAGTGTGGAGACTTCTTAAGAAATTAAAAATAGAGCTACCCTATGACCCTGCAATTGCACTACTGGGTATTTACCCCAAAGATACTGATGTAGTGAAAAGAAGGATCATCTGTACCCCAATGTTCATAGCAGTATCAACATGGACGGGACTGGAGGAGATTATGCTGAGTGAAATAA
Organism: Lontra canadensis; assembly: GCF_010015895.1. NCBI lineage: Eukaryota > Metazoa > Chordata > Mammalia > Carnivora > Mustelidae > Lontra > Lontra canadensis. Next base: position 3,282,250 of record NW_022631128.1, on the reverse strand, counting down.
GTCAAGCAGAGAAAACCAATTATCATATGGTTTCACTTACTTGTGGAGCATAAGGAATAACATGGAGGACATTAGAAGGAAAGGAGAAGTGGGTTGGGGAAATCAGAATGGGAGATGAAGTATGAGAGACTGTGGACTGAGAAACAAATGGAGGGTTTTAGAGGGGAGGGGGTGGGGGGATGGGTGAGTCTAGTGATGAGTATTAAAGAGGGCACGTATTGCATGGAGCAGTGGGTGTGGTGCATAAACAGTGAATCTTAGAACACTAAAAAATTAAATTAAATTAAGATGTTAAAAAAAATAAAATAAATAATAAGTCTTAAAAAAATAAAAAGGGGGAAATTCTGCTGGTTGAAACAACGTGGATGAACCTGGAGGACATTATGTTAAATTAAATAAGCTAGACACAGAAAGACAAATACTGCATGAACTCACTTATATGTGGAATCTTAAATAGTCAAATGTTTGGGTGGCTCAGTTGGTTAAGGTCTGCCTTTGGCTCAGGTCATGATCCTGGGGTCCTGGTATGGAGCCCTGCATTAGTCTCCTTGCTCCCTGGGGATTCTGCTTCTCCCTGTCTTTCTGTCCTTCTCCCCCACTTATGTTCTCTCAATCCCTCTCTCTCTCAAAGAAATAAAATCTTAAAATAATGAAATAGTCAAACTTATAGAAGCAGAGAGTAAGTGGTGGTTACCAAGTGCTAGGAGAGGAGGAAATGAGGAGTACAACAATGTGCCTATAAGTAATAATCGTTCATTGTATATTAAAATTTGCTAAGAAGGAATATCTTGAGCGTTCTTAATACACACACACACAGAAGGAAAGAAAGAGGTAACTATCTGAGGTGATGAATATATTGATTAATTTGATTTTGGGAAATTATTTCACTGTGTGTATGTGTGTGCATATATATGTATATCAGATCATCAAATTAAATTAAATATATAAAAATTTTAATTGTCAAATGCACCTCAATTTTTATAGTTCACTTTAAAAAGAAAATTAGTTTCTTTCTGGTGGATAGACTAGATGAAATCTAACATTCTTTTCAATTTGAGAAGTTTATGATTCTAAGATTTAATTAAGCAGATGAGAAAACTGAAACTCAGAAGAGTTCAGTTGCTTTGCCTGAAGTCACAGTTTATTATTGCAGAATTGAGATTTCAGATCTCCTAACTCCTAATCCATGCTCCTGGAAGAACATCTTAAATTCTGACTAATTAATTATTTTCATTCTCTCTTCTAGTCCCCACCACTTGTGATTATGTAGTAGTCTAACACACAAGTGACATTAAGCCGGACAACTAGGTTGTGTAGGGCATCATATAGATTCACGTTGGCCAAATGATTCTCTAGCTCATGCATAGTGTTTTCATGGCTAATGATTTGCTCAGAATGAACACATTTTACACTTGTTGCCCTAGCATAATTACTAATAACGTCCCCTTTCACTGTTAAAGTGTCATGATTTGGATGCTATGGTTACCTTACCAATGGCCAGCCCAGCAGGCCCTAACATTTTGTAGTTACTAAACCTTGATGTATCAAAGCTGTTGAATTTAAGTTGCAGCAAAACCAGTGATTTTGTTATGTCTAAACATAGCCTTTCATCACATAAGCCATCCCAAACAAGATTCCTTTAAGGAAATGGATCTTTAGAAGATTTTGTGCCTTATGGGATGTTTCATCTGAGACTCATGCACTTTGCAGATACTTAATGCTATTAAGTTCTCACATTTGGATAGTGCTGTAGAGTTTACAAAATGCCTAGACTAACAAGACCTTCTTTAACTAATAGAAAAATAATTACTGTATCTATCTGGGTTTTGGGATTGTGCTGAGAGGGATTCAGGAGATTGAGGAAATAGTCTTAACTGCCCTAAAACAACAAAGAGTATGGTTGGATTGATGGTCTTTGTATGAATGTATTCACCTAAATATTTTAGAGGGGATAAAAATAAAACACAAAACCCAACAACCACACACTGAAAGCCTTAAGTTAAACTGTCTTCCTTAGCATTCAGAGATCAGTGGTTTGTATACATGCCAGTTTTTCATCTGTCTTCAAAATGGATTTTTAATCTGTGTCAACTATTAGAAAAACCTGTAATGATATACTGTATTAGTTTCCTAGGATTCCCATAGCAAATTACCCTAAACTGTGTGAATTAAAACAACAGAAACTTATTCTCTCACAGTTCTGGAATCAAGAAATCCAAAATCAAGGTGTCAGCAGAACCATGCTCTCTCTGAAGCCTCTAGGGGAAGATCCTTCTTTGCCTCTTCTTAGCTTCTGGTGTTTGTGTACAATCCTTGGCTTGTTGAACATATTATTCCAATCCCTGGCTCCATAATCACATGGTTGTCGCCTCTGTGTCTACATGCTCTGTATCTTCACATGGTGTTCTTCTCTGTGTGTGTAGCTGTGTCCAAAATTTCCTCTTATTATAAGGACACCAGTCACTGGATTAGGGCTATGTGTGGTCTAATTCAGTATGACCTCTTTTTAAATTGACTCTATCTGCAAAGACCTTATTTTCAAATAAGGTCACATTCACAGGTTCTGGGGAATAGGACTTGAACATATTTGGGGGAAAAACAGTCTATCCTATGTCCACACCCACAAAACTCACAGCCTTCCTACATGCAAAACACATTAATTCTTAGCTCAAAATCTTACCTTCTAAATAATCTAAACCAAGAATAGATGAGATTTTTTGTATGACCCATCTTGGGTAAAAGCTTCTCTCTATTCATGGACTTATAAAACCTAGAAAACAAGTTTTGTGCCTGCAAAATACAATGTTGTGACAGGCATAGTATAGACATTCCCCTTCTGAAAGAGAAGAAATGGAAGGAATACAAGGGTATTCCCAGGGTTGCTGAACTAAAGCAAACTGACAACCCCATAGAGCAAATTCTATTAGGTTTCCAGACCTCAGAATAATTCTCTGGTGGCTTGATATTCTTTCCTCTGGCCCTATTCTCTCAAGTTCACAGGGTTGGGAGCCCCCAACTCTAACCAAGGAAGTGGATCCAGGAATACAGTGGCCTCACCTCCAGGCCACCACTCTCTGGTTTCTGAACCACCCTCAGCATCCCTGCTGACCTCTGAGACCCCTTAGAGTCATTCTTCCATTTTGTTGAAGAATTATTCCATTTTGTTGAAGAATAATACATGTTCACAGCCAGGTAATTTTATCAGCTTGTTTTCTGCCTGTAGAATCCTCAAAATCTGACAGTCTTCATTTGGTCCCATGTCTGACCCTTTAGTCCAAGTTGGCAATTTTCTGCTGAGATAGTTTATTGGATCTGTGTGTCACACATCTAATCCCTCCAGCAAAATTTATCTAGCCACACTCTTAGGCTCTCTCCAGAGCACATTTTCTCATGTTTTGAAATATATATAGGCTAATAATTTTTCCAAATCTTCAAATTCTGGTGACTTTTTGCTTAATAGTTCTGGAATGGACTGAAACTTGCACATTCTAGGAGAGAACACTTGTCACTCTGTAATGAAATGATCTGCTTAAGAAGTTTTCTCCTCCACTAGACTATGAGCTCCCTAGAGGCAAGAACTTTGGATCATTTATCTCTACATCTCCAGTATCTAGCTTCATCAGTGACACAAAGTTGGCTCTTAGTAACTATTGGAAGAGGGAAGGAGGTTGGAAGGAAAGAAGGAACATATTTGTAGAGTTATAATTTAGTGATTTGGGAAATAGAAAGGTGCTGGGAGCTCCAACTGCCAAAGCCAAGACTATGTTAACTTCCTCAGGACTCTTCACCATCTACTCTGATTTTCTTGGGGCTTTGTCAGGGTCTAAGCATGAAAGAAACATTGCAGTCAGAAAGTGATCCCAGATCAGGTGAGCTTTCAGCTCATCAAAGTAGCTTTTCTTTCTGGAAGCTTCCTGGTCAATCCAGCTGCAGTTTAGCACATAGCTAGCATGCCAGAAGGGGTAAGGATGGAAAAGAGAGTGCCATATGTAGGCTAAAGTTTAGATGGCTAATTCCTGTAAATTGATCAAGGCTGAATACTTAATGTGCTAGAACCCTCAACAGCTCTCTTTCTCTCTCTCTAATGGACCACTATTGGCTGGCATCAGGGAGAATATATAGTTCTTTCTAAAGTCTTGTTGTGCCTTTATGCACCCTACCCATTATATTTTATAAATATAACCCATTACTTATTGCCAAGAATAAAAAGCTAAATGTGTACACCTATGTCTACACTTGAGAGGAAAGCAGAAAGGAAAAAAAATCAGACATTCACAGGAATTAGAGAAAAATTGAAATAGTCCCATGGAATGCACACACAGAACAAACTTGGGTGCTTTTGGTGCCCACCACTTCCTTTCTCCTTTCAACCCCAAACTGCTTTCCCCACAGTCATGAAAAGTTAGGCTGTGATAAACAAAAGCAACATTTACAGGCAGGTTAACAGTAAATGTCAAATTCATGAATTCATGAAATAGGGCGCCAAACAGGATATCATTTCATGAAGGCAAGGACTTTGTCTTTTTCATATATAGCTCCAATCCCTTGAAAGGTGCTAAGCACATAGTAGTTACTCAGTAAATATTTGTTTAATGAATTTTGAATGAATTAAATTTATTAACCAGGAAACTGCTATAGGTAGTCATAGTATAGCATTCAGGAAAAAATAAATTTTTCAACAAGAAGCCCCTGAGATGAAACTGTTGTGCAGGTAATGCACTACTCTGCTTACCTGGCAGCAGTAAGTCCAGGAAAGGGAATGTATATCTCCAGGAGATAGTTAAAGCATTCCTTAGCACAAAGTCAGAGATTTCCTGCCTCCTCCCTTTCTTTCCTGGCCAGATGACTTGGATTATCACTCTATTTCCAACTGACCACCTCCTTTAGCTGACTACTAAAAGAGAACCAAGGCCAAGGCTAGCCGAACTAATTTTGCTTAGACTAAATCAATACAGTGGTTTGGCCAAGCAGTACAGAGATCATTGTTCCTGTCTTCCACTCCAGTGACAAGATCTACCTTCCTGTTCTTTCTCCCTTTCCAAAACCACTGGAAAAAAATAGAGGTGGGAGATTTATTAGATATTGGCTCCAATATTTAGTCTTCCTCTTCACATGCTCTGACACTTAACTGGCCATTTTAGACTTAGAAGCAAATTTTCTGTCCTTCCCTAATATGTCTCTATAATTAACTCTCTATTCTCTCTTCTCTTTGATTTATTTTAGATACCTGCAGCAGAAAACAACCCTTTTCTTACTGGAATGCACTATTGGTACTCCAGTCACAGCTCCCGGACCCAGCACTGCAATGTCTGTCGGGAGAGCATTCCTGCCTTATCTAGAAATGTTATCATCTGTGAAGGTACCTCTCTGATTACTTTGGGAAATGAAGCCCAGTGGGTGGAGATAGGGGTGAAGGGGCTCATGTGGCTTTAGTGTCATTGATTCATACTAGGTCATTGACTCTAATGTAAGGTTAATTCTAATACTTAACAGACTGAAGAAGAGAGATGGGAAGAAGCTGGCATGAGAGGAAATTCTCATGAATTAATGGAGGGTTGGGTCTGAGAGAATTGGACAACATGGTTACAATAGTTGGGATAACAGAAATCACCTCATTCTTGCCATCAGTTTCCATTCAAGTCATATAGTAGGTAATTTAGCCAGTAAGAATAAAAAGGAACTAGATAATAGGAGAAATAGGCCTTTGGAGGTGGGTCAGGACTATTTAGATGCATCTAAGTTCTAACTTTCAGAGAAGCTTAGGGAAGGGCCTTATAATCTTGATTGTCACCAGATTCACATCCACCTTCTTTCTTCCTTTTTTCATAGTGTGCAAAGTAAAGTCTCACAAATTATGTGCTTTGAGAGCAAGCAAAGACTGCAAATGGAATACTTTGTCTATCACTGATGACCTCTTCATGCCTGCTGATGAAGTAGTGAGTACCAGCCTACAGCCAATCTTTCCCATCTCACCTTTAGCCAGGATACCCAGGGGAAGGAAGACTTCTTCCTGTCTCCATGCAACCCAAGTAGACTTCCTCCCTAGGCTTACAATCCAACCAATCTAGAAGAATGAAAGCCCTCTACTTCCAGCTGTCATCACTTGCTAGCATTGGAGTGAGGAGGGCAGGACCATGAATAACATTGTTGAGGTTACTTAATGTCCTCAATGGGGTAGTATAGTTACTCCAGTTGGCCCTTTCTCTCCTTATATCTCTAACTTTTACCTCTTATCTTTTTTTTTTAACTTTCAGAAGACTATGCCTCATCAGTGGGTAGAAGGAAACATATCTGTCAGTTCTCAGTGTGCAGTATGTCATGAGAACTGTGGCAGTTACCAAAGACTTCAAGATTTCCGATGTCTCTGGTGTAATTCTACGGTAAGTCTTCTCATCTCCTTGATACTTAGAGAACTTGACTTCTAGAGAAGGGGTGGAGTTAAGCTATGTGCCTACACATAGATAGAAATCTCAGAGACCCTTACCCCAAAATAGATTATGCAGCTTACATAGTATAGAGCTCAGTATCTTGGCTTTCCAGATATGGTTATGGACTCTTGGAGAGAAACACTTCACTCTCATCTTTAATGGTTCTTAATTGGTGAGGTCTACTAGCAAATGGGAAAAGCTGAACTATGTTATGACAGTACAGGAAATTTAAAAAAATATGTTGAGTCTATCCTTAAGAAACCTTCTCCCATCCTTATTCACTATTTCCTGGGGACTTATAATCTTTGTTAATTAATAATTGTTGATAATATTAACATATTACTCTTGCCACAATGTATTGAGTGTTTGTGTACATGGTCTCATTTAATCCTTATAACAATGCTAAACTAGGCCTCATTGTCCCCATTTACAGCTGAGAAAAGTGAGGTTCAGAAAAATGAAGTCATTTGCTCAAGGTCATGCAGCCAGGAAGCAAAGAGTCTTGATTCATACATAATTCTGAAAAAATCATATTCTTAACTACAATACTACCATGCTTCTAAACCAGTAGTTCTTAACTGAGGGTGATTTTGCTCAACCCACAGGAAACATTTGACAATATCTGGAGACATTTTTGATTGCTACAACTTGGGGAGAGAGGGTGTGCTATGGTCTTGTAGTAAGTAGAGTTCTGGGATTCTACTAAACCTCCTATAAAGCACAAGAGAGTGCAAAACAACTATCTAGTCCAAAATATCAATAGTATCAATGTCAAGAAACTCTGATTTAGACTTTAGCTTTTAGATGCTCCCATCAAAATAGTGCTCAAACTATTCTGGACAAGAAAAAACTGAAGTATGAGCTTCTTTTTAGAAGACTCTGCGTCCCTCTACCTTGCTCCAGTTCATTAGTTTCTCCTGAAAAGGAGCTTGTGCCATCATCAGGCATTCAAATTCTTGCAGCTGTCCCCAAGGAACACCTCTAGATCACATGGATCTAGTGGTCAGTGAGTGTATGTCCCAAGAACTGTAACCAATGGAGAAAGAGTTCTTACCTAGCTACTATGCACAGGGTTCAGAAAGGGGTAACAATCTGAGGAATCCAGTGTTACTGTAGAAGAGAACATTTAGCATATCTTCATAATTATGGCCTTCACAATTAGGGCAAGCTTCTAATTAAAAACACATCTAAATGTCCACTGTCATACTTTTTAGAGACCTAGGATAGAAACCATCTTTGTGCTCTCCCTCTGCCACACTCCAAAGTGCCAGTATCTCCAAGAGGGGAAATTTTACATGCATCTGGTATGCCTGGGGTTTTTTGTTTGTTTGTTTGTTTGTTTGTCTGTTTGAAGCTGCTGCCCAGGTGGTCCCCCTTTATTGCCTAGCTCTGCTAGCCAGCAGGGCTTTCATTCCCGGGTCCTATGGGACTATAACAAATGGAGAGAGGGTTCCTGGCCAACTACCATAAACAGGGAACACAAAACAGCAGGCTGAAAAGAGGCCTATTTGTTTGTCCAGGAGTTTCACCCTGAAGAGCAAGCTTCTGGTTCAACACACATCTAGGAGCCTACTAAGATGTTCTCTGAGAATGAAAGCCAGTGGGTGTCATTTGCACTCTCCCTCTGACTTGCTCCATGTTGCCAGTACCACCCAAAAAGGAGCTTGCACACTTCACTAGCACACCAATATTTGCAACTGCCATACAGGGAACAAGTCTAAGTCTCCCAGCTCTGGTGGCCACTGGGACATATATCTGCAGTCCCACAGGACTATATGTATTTGCATAATTCAAAAGCTGTTTAAGGATCTGGCTTTTAATCACCTGAATTAGGTGCTGATTGATATCCTCCCCTTTGGGACACTGACATGTTTTGGCACACCCTCAATTACTGGGAGTCACTAGAAATAAAATAGCCTCTTCAGACAATCACAAAAATTTGAGAGAAAACCAAGAGTTAAGGCAGGAGTGAATAATAAGGTCCAGCCCCTACACAAGGCCACACCCTCTAGGCTGAGAGAGGTAGCTATTTAATTGATAGAAATCAATGCAGACTACTGGGTATTTACCCCAAAGATAAAGATGTAGTGAAAAGAAGGGCCATCTGTACCCCAATGTTTATAGCAGCAATGGCCACGGTCGCCAAACTGTGGAAAGAACCAAGATGCCCTTCAATGGACGAATGTGTAAGGAAGATGTGGTCCATATACACTATGGAGTATTATGCCTCCATCAGAAAGGATGAATACTCAACTTTTGTAGCAACATGGATGGGACTGGAAGAGATTATGCTGAGTGAAATAAGTCAAGCAGAAAGAGTCAAGTATCATATGGTTTCACTTATTTGTGGAGCATAACAAATAACATGGAGGACATAGGGAGATGGAGAGGAGAAGGGAGTTGAGGGAAATTGGAAGGGGAGGTGAACCATGAGAGACTATGGACTCTGAAAAACAATCTGAGTGTTTTGAAGGGGCGGGGGGTGGGAGCTTGGGAGAGCCAGGTGGTGGGTATTAAGGAGGGCATGTATTGCATGGAGCACTGTGTGTGGTGCAAAAACAATGAATTCTGTTACGCTGAAAAGAAATTATGTATATATATTATATATATATATATATATAATATATATATATATAATATATATATAAAATCTTTTTTAAAAAAAGAAGAAGAAGGCCTTTCCCAACCGAAGATAATAAAAATATTCAAGCATAAAAAACCAAAAACAAAAACAAAAAACACAAGATAACGCCTCAGAAAAAAGTACTTAATGAAATATAGAAGGGTTATTTACCTGATAAAGTTCAAAATAGGGGTACTTGGGTGGTTAAGTCAGTTAAGCCTCTGCTGTCAGCTCAGGTCTTGATCCCATGGTCCTGGAATTGAGGCCCATGTTTTGCTCCCTGCTCAGTGGGGAGTCTGTTTCTTCCTCTGCCCTCCCTATGTTCATGTTGTGCTCTCTCTCTCTTTCAAATAAATAAACAAAATCTTTTTTAAAAAGTTCAACATAATGGCCATAAACATACTCACCAAGCTCAGGAGAAGGATGGATGAACACAGTGAGAACTTCAATGAAGAGATAGAAAATATAAAAATGGAGAAGAAACAAATAAATGGAAAAATATTTTGTGCTCATGAAATGGAAAAATTAATATTGTTAAAATGTCCATACTGCCCAACCCATAAATCTATAGATTTATAGATTTAATGCTATCTCCATCAAAATTTCAATGGCATTTTTCACAGAACAAGAACAAGTAATCCCAAAATTTGTACGGAACCATAAAAGACCCCCAAATAGCCAAAGCATCTTCAGAAAGGTAAAAGAAGTGAGAGACATCATGCTCCGTGATTTCAAACTATATTACAAATCTTATAGTAATCAAAACAGTATGTTACTGGCAGAAAAACAGACTCATAGGTCAATGGAATAGAATATAGAACCCAGAAATAAACCTATTCATATAGGGTCAATTAATTTATGAAAAAGCCAAGAATATACAATGGGGAAAAGACAGTCTCTTCAATAAACAGTGTTGGGAAAACTGGATGACCACATGTGAAATAATGAAACCAGACCACTATTTTACACCACTCACAAAAAATTAACTCGAAATAGATTGCTGACTTGAACATAAGACCTAAAACCATAAAACTCCTAGAAGATAACATGAGCAGTACGATATTTGGTATTTGTCTTGGCTATGATATTTTTGTATTTGATACCATAAACAAAGGAAACAAAAGGTAAAATAAATATGTGACTACACTTCTGGGTACTTATCCAAAGAAAATGAAAACACTAATTTGAAAAAAATCTATGCACCAATTTATGTGTGCATATCTAATAATAAAATTTTACCTAGTTAAAAAAAATCTATGCACCAAATTGCACCACCGTGTTATTTACAATAGTCAAGATATGGAAACAACTGAAGTATCCATGGACAGATGAATGGATAAGAAAATGTGATGTATATAATAATGGAATATTATTCAGCAATAAAAAAATAAAATCTTGCCATTTGCAACAACATGAGTGGACCTGGAGGGCATTTTGCTAAGTGAAGTAAGTCAGAAAGACAAATACCATATGATCTCACTTATATGTGGAACCTTAAAAAAAAATAAACAAACACCAAACTCATAGATATAGAGAACAGATTGGTAGTTGCCAAAGTGAGGATTGGATGAAATGCATAAGAGGGGGATTATTTTTTTAGCCACTGTATAGTACAGCATTACTTTTTGATGTAGTGTTCAATGATTCATTAGTTGCATAATAACGCCCAGTGCTCATCACAACACATTCCTTCCTTAATACTCATCACACCCCATCCCCTACACCCCTTCCCCTCAGAAACCCTCAGTTTGTTTCCCAGAGTCCATAGTCTCTCATGGTTTGTCTCCCTCTCTGATTTCTCTCCCTTCAGATTTCTCTCCCTTCCCCTATGGTCTTTCCTGCTATTGCTTATGTTCCATATATGGGTGAAACCATATGATAATTATCTTTCTCTGCTTGACTTATTTCACTTAGCATAATCCCCCCAGTTCCATCCATGTCAATGCAAATGGTGGGTATTCATCCTTTCTGATGACTGAATAATATTCTATTGTATATATGTACCATATCTTTTTATCTATTCATCTGTTGAAGGGCATCTCGGCTCCTTCTGCAGTTTGGCTATTGTGGACATTACTTCTGTGAACATTGGGGTGCAGTGCCCTTTGTTTTCACTACATCTGTATCTTTGGGGTAAATACCTAGTAGTGCAATTGCTGGGTTGTAGGGTAGCTCTATTCTTAACATCTAGAGGAAGCTCCATTCTGTTTTCCAGAGTGGCTGCACCAGCTTGCATTCCCACCAACAGTGTAAGAAGATTCCCCTTTTTCCACATCCTGGCCAACACTTGCCATTTCCTGTTTTGTTAATTTTTGCCATTCTAACTGGAGAAAGGTGGTATCTCATTGTGGTTTCGGTTTGTGTTTCCCTGATGGCTAGTGAAGTTGAGTGTTTTTCATGTGTCTGTTAGCCATTTGTATGTCTTCTTTGGAGAAGTGTCTATTCATGTCTTCTGCCCATTTTTTGTCGTGATTATCTGTTTTGTGTGTGTTGAGTTTGAGTAGTTCTTTGCAGATCTCGGATATCAGCCCTTTATCTGTAGTGCATTTGCAAATATCTTCTCATTCTGTGGATTATCTCTTAGTTTTGTTGACTATTTCCTTTGCTGTTCAGAAGTTTTTTGTCTTGATGAAGTCCTGTAAGTTCATTTTTGCTTTTGTTTCCCTTGCCTTTGGAGACATGTCTAGAAAGAAGTTGCCATGGTTGATGTTGAAGAGGTTACTGCCTATGTTCTCCTCTAGGATTGTGATAGATTCCTGTCTTGTGTTGAGGTCCCTCATGCATTTTGAGTTTATCTTTGTGTATGGTGTAAGAGAATGGTCAAGTTTCATTCTTGTGTATGTAGCTGTCCAATTTTCCCAGCCCCACTTATTGAAGAAACTGTCCTTTTTCCATTGGGTATTTTTTCCTGCTTTGTCAAAGATTAGTTGACCATAGAGTTGAGGGTCCATTTCTGGAGTCTCTATTCTGTTCCATTGTTCTATGTGTCTGTTCTTGTGCCAGTACCATGCTGTCTTGGTGATCACAGCTTTGTAACATAGCTTAAAGTCAAACCATGTGATGCCCCCAGCTTTGTTTTCCTTTTTCAACATTTCCTTGGTGACTCAGAATCTTTCCTGGTTCCATACAAATTTTGTAATTGTTTGTTCCAGCTCCTTGAAAAATGCCAATGTATTTTAATGGGAATGGCATTAAAAGTGTAGATTGCTCTGGGCAAGATAGACATTTTAACAATGTTTGTTCTTCCAATGCATGAGCCTGGAATGTTTTTCATCTTTTTGTATCTTCAATTTCTTTCATAAGTGTTCTGTAGTTTCTAGAGTATAGATTCTTTACCTCTTTGGTTGGATTTATCTCAAAGTATCTTATAGTTTTTGATGCTGTTGTAAATGGAATTGATTCCCTAATTTCTCTTTCTACAGTTACATTGTTAGTGTATAGGAGAGAAACTGATATCTATGGACTGATTTTATGTCCTGCCACATTGCTGAATTGCTTTATGAGATCTAATAATTTAAAGGTGGAGTCTGTTGGGTTTTCCACATAAAGTATGTCATTTGCAAAGAAAGAGTTTGACTTCTTTGCCAGTTTAGATGATTTTATTTATTTTTGTTATCCGATTGCTGATGCTAAGACTTCTAGCACTATATTGAACAATAGTGGTGAGAGTGGGCATCTCTGTCATGTTCCTGACCTTAAGGAAAAGCTAAGAGCTTTTCCCCATTGAGAATGATATTCACTGTGGGCTTTTCATAGATGTTTTTTATGATATTGAGGAGTGTTCCCTCTATCCCTATACCCTGAAAAGTTTTAATCAGGAACAGATGTTGGACTTTGTCAACTACTTTTTCTGCATCATATGAGAGGATCATGTGATTCTTGTATTTTCTTTTATTAATGTGCTCTCTCACACTGATTGATTTGCAAATGTTGAACCACCCTTGCATATTAGGAATAAATCCCACTTGGTTGTGGTGAATAATCCTTTTAATGTACTGTTGGATCTTATTGGATCTAATGTACATTGGATCCTGTTGAGAATTTTGGCATCCACGTTCTTCAAGGTTACTGGTCTGTAATTCTCCTTTTTGATGGGGTCTTTGCCTGATTTGTGGGTCAAGGTAATGCCTGCCTCATAGAATGAGTTTGGGAATTTTTCTTCTGTTTCTATTTTTTGAAACAGCTTCTGCAGGATAGGTATTACTTCTTTAAATATTTGGTAGAATTCTGATGGGAAGCAGGGAATGTGGCCCTGAACTTATGTTTATTGAAAGGTTTTTGATTACTATTTCAACTTTATTACTGGCTATTGGTCTATTCAGATTGCCTATTTCTTCCTGTTCCAGTTTTGGTAGTTTACAAGTTTCTAGGAAGGCGTGCATTTTTTTCAGGCTGCTTAATTTGTTGGCATATAGTTGCTGGTATTAATTTCTAAGAATTGCTTCTATTTCCCTGGGGTTAGTCATGATCTCTCACCTTTTATTCATGATTTTGTTAATTGGGGTCCTTTCTTTTTTGTTTTGGACAAGTCTGGCCAGTGGTTTATCAATCTTATTAATTCTTTCAAAGAATGAGCTTCTAGTTTTGTTAATCTGTTCTACTGTTTTTCTGGTTTCTATTTCATTGATCTCTGCTCTAATTATTATTTCTCTTCTCCTTCTTGGTTTAGGTTTTATTTACTGTCCTTTCTCCAGCTCCTTTATGTATAAGGTTAGCTTGTGCATTTGGGATTTTTCTAATTTTCTGAGAGAGACTTGGATGGCTATGTATTTCCCCTTTAGGACCCCCTTTGTAGTATCTCATAGATTTTGGACTGAAGTATTTTCATTCTCATCAGTTTCCATGAATTTTTCAAGTTCTTCTTGAATTTCCTGGTTGACCCAATCATTCTTTAGCAGGATGCTCTTTCACTTCCAAGTGTTTGATTCCTTTCCATTTTTTTTCTTGTAATTGAGTTTTAGTTTTAAGGCAGTGTGCTCTGATAACATGAAGGAAATAATCTCAATCTTTTGGTATTGGCTGAGACCAATACCAAATACTGTGACCACATACTGTGACCCAGTATGTGATCTATTCTGGAGAAAGTTCTATGTGCATTCAAGAAGAATGGGTATTCTGTTGTTTTCAGTTGGAATGTTCTGTATATATCTATGAGGTCCATCTGGTCCAACATATCATTCAAAGCTCTTGTTTCTTTGTTGATCTTCTGCTTAGATGATCTGCCCAATGCTGAGAGTAGAGTATTAAAATCTCTTACTATTCATGTATTACTGTTGATATGATTCTTTATTTTTGTTAACTGCTGGCTTATGTAGTTTGCTGCTCCCAGGTTAAGGGTATAGATATTTAAAATTGTTAGATTTTCTTGTTGGATAGACTTTTAAGTATGATATAGTGTCCCTCTGCATCTCTTAATACAGTCTTTACTTTAAATTCTAATTTGTCTGATATGAGAATTGCTACCCCAGCTTTCTTTTGAGGTCCATTGGCATGAAAAATGGTTCTCCATCTCCTCACTTTCAGCCTGGGGGTATCTTTAGGTTCAAAATGTGTCTCTTATAGACAGCTTGTGGCTGGGTCCTGTCTTTGTATCCAATCTGCAACTCTGTGCCATTTCATAGGAACATTTAGGCCATTCACATTGAGAGTAACTACTGAAATATATGTATTTATTGCCATCCTATTGTCTGTACAATCCCTGTTTCTATGGATTGTCTCTGTAAATTTCTGGTCTATATTACTCTTGAGGTGTTTCTTCTTTTATAGAATCCCCCTTAATATTTTTTTGCAGGGCTGGTTTGGTGTTCGCATATTCTTTTAATTTCTGCCAGTCCTGGAAGCTCTTTTTCTATGTCTGTTCTGAATGACAGCTTTTCTGGATAAAATATTCTTGGTTGCATGTTCTCATTTAGTACCCTGATTATGTTGTGCTAGCCCTTTCTGGCTTGCCAGGTCTCTGTGGACAGCTCTGATGTTATTCTGATGTTCCTCCCTCCGTAAGTAAGAAATCTTTTCCCCCTGGTAGCTCTCAAGATAGCTTCATTGGTTCTAAGATTTGCAAGTTTTACTATCGTATGCTGGGATGTTGGTCTGTTCTCCTTGATCTAGGGAGGGTTCTTCTCTGCCTCTAGGACACAAATACTTATTTCCTTCCCTGGATTAGGGAAGTTGTCAGCTGTGGTTTGCTGAAATATACCTTCTAGTCCTCTCTCTCCACTCCCTCAAGGATCCCAATAATTCTGACATTGGAACATTTCATGGCATCATTAATCTCTCTAAATCTGTTCTCATGGGTTTTTAGCTGTTTATCCCATACCTTCTTGGCTGCCTTCCTTTCTATCAATTTATCATCTAAATGACTAATTCATTCTTCTGCCTCCTTTACCCTAGCTGTTAGAGTATCCAGTTTAAACTGCATCTCATTCATAGCATTTTAGGTTTGGCCTGATTAGCTCTCATTTCTGCCTATATTGTCTCTCATAGTTTTCTCAAACCTGGCTATTGACTTCATAATTGCTACCTTGAAATCTCTCTGACATCTTACTTATATCCAGATACATTAGGTCTGCAGGAGAGACCACTCTCTCTGGTTATTTTATTTGTTGGGAGTTCCTCCTTTTATTCATTCTGTTGAGGGGTGTTGAGGGGATGTACAGAGTTCAAAATATCGACCACAACCCAGCAAAGATGCACCTTAGGAAGATCCAGAGCCATCAGAAACCACCACAGAAAAAGCAAAGCCAAAATGAAACTCAAGAATAAAATTTATAAAATTAAAGAAGAATTTAAAATTAAAAATTGAAAGAAAGGGAAGTAAAAACAAGGGGGTGAAGTGTGATGGGGGCTATAATCTCTCCATGTGGGCAAGGTAGGGTATCTCCATTCTTCTTAGGTGTATTTTGCTCTGTTTGTAGAGGACACAAATTCCCAGAGTTACAGGGAAAATAAAACTGGTAGAAAAAAGGTCTACATTGAAGCATTTATCTATATAAAAATATACCTGTGAAAAAATACAAGTTAAAAACCTACTATGAAATATGTTATATTAAACATCTAGTTGAAATGAGAAAAAGGTAAAAAGAAAAAACATAAAAGAAAGAATAAAAAGAAAAAAGGTTGTATCTGAAAAATACCCAAGCCATGAGGCAATGCTTAGAGCTCAATATATTATTTTGCCCTGGCATTAGAGTTTTATAGCTTTATGGGGGCCATAGGGTTGTTGTCCTCTTGTTCTTCCAGCCTGTCTTCTGGGGGAGGAGCCTGCCATGCTGTTTCTCAGGCAACACTGTCTGGGCTCTGTGGAAACTGTTTTTTTGAGCTTTTGTTCTCTGGAGACTTTCTGTGCCTTTTCTGAGGGTCAGAACAAAATGGCTGCACACAGACCTCTGTCCCAAATCACAGTCTGCTCTTTCTGAACCCTCCAGAACACAGTCTCCATTTCTGTAAGGTCCACTAAAAACTGCAGCTTCCTGCATATACTGTGTGCCCACAGCAACCTTGTTAGCAGTCTACCAAGGGGCCCTGCTTTTTTCTGCCTTTTGTGCTTCTAAAACCTCGAGCAATCCTGGGTTCATGCACATTCCCCTGCAGCTCCTGGATCCTGTTTGAGCACTGTTATAAAGCCCTTCCTGGTTGCTACCAGTCTACAAGTTATCACCCAGTCCCCCAGCACAGGGCACTATTGTGCTCCAGTGTTTTGTCACTTCCCAGGGGCCAGCTTATGGTGGCTCCCTCCCCCTTCTACTTCTCTTCTGATAACTGTTCACAGATTCATGAGTTCTCCCTTCCTACCTTGGGACAGATGGTGTTTTGCTGCTTGTAGGGACCCAGATGCATATTCTTATATCTCAGCTTGATTTTGTGGATATTCAGAATGGTTTGGTTGATATCCAGCTAAATTCAGGGGACCTGTTAAAAGAGTCCCCTATTCATCCACAATCTTGCCTAAAGTGGGGTTTATTCTGAAATAAATCAGTCATGGGATGTAATGTACAATATCATGACTATAGTTAATAATACTACATTACATATTGGGAAGTTGATAAGAAAGTAGATCTTAAAAGTTCTCATCACAAGAAAAAGATTCTGTAATTATATACAGTGACAGATGTTAGCTAGACTTATTGTGATGATCATATCACCATTGTATTTAAATATCAGATTATTATGCCATACACCTGGAACAAATATAAAGTTATATGTTGACTATACCTCAATAACAAAAGAAAGAAAATAGCAAATAGAAGTCAGAAAACTGAAGAATATAATAACTGAACTACAAAATACACTAGAGGGATTCAACCTAGACTAGATGAAGCAGAAGGAAAGATCAGTGAATTCAAAGACAGGGCTGTGGAACTCAATCAGAACAGCAAAAAGAAAAAAAAACGAGAATGAAAAAATGTGAAGATAGCTGAAGGGACTATGAGACAACATCAAGTGAACCACCATTCTCATTATAGGGTCCCAGAAGGAGAAAATAGAGAGAGAGAAGGGACAGAAAACTTATTTGAAGTAATAATGGCTGAAAACTTTCTTAACCTGGAGAAGGAAACAGACATACAGATACAGGAAGCACAGAGAGTTGCAAATAAGATGAACCAAAGAGACCCACAAAAAGACACATTATAATTAAAATATTAAAAGTTAAAGACAAGAAGAGAATGTTAAAAGCAAGAAGAGAGAAACAACTTTTTATGTACAAGGCAACTCCCATAAGACTACATCAGATTTTTCAGCATAAAATTTGCAGGCCATAAATGAGTGGAACAATATATTCAAAATGGTGAAAGAAAAAAATTCCAAACAATACTCTACACAGCAATATCAATCATAATTGAAGGAGAGATAGAGTTTTTCAAACAAAAGCTAAACAAGCTCATTATCACTATACTGGTCTTATAAGAAATGTTAAAGAGGGGACACCTGGGTGGCTCAGTCAGTTAAGTGACTGACTCTTTTTTTTTATTATTATTCTTAATTTCAGAAGTAGAATTTAGTGATTCATCCACTGTGTATAACAGCCAGTGCTCATTACATCAAGTGCCTTCCTTAATGTCCATCATCCAATTACCTGTTCCCCCCACCCACCTCCCCTCTGGCAACCCTCAGTTTGTTTCCTAGAGTTAAGGGTCTCTTATGGTTTGCCTCCCTCTCTGTTTTCATCTTTTTTAAAATTTTTTCCTTCCTTTCCCCTATGTTCATCTGTTTTGTTTCTTAAATTCCATATATGAGTAAAATCCTATGGTATTTGTCTCTCTCTGACTGACTAATTTTGTTAGCATAATACCCTCTAGTTCCATCCATGTCATTTCAAGTGACAAGATTTCATTATTTTTGATGGCTGAGTAATATTCCATTGCATGTGTCCATACATACACACACACACACACACACACACACACCCCCATCTTTATCAGGAACATCTGGGCTCTTTCAATATATTGGCTATTGTGGAGTATTTGACTCTTGATTTCAGCTCAGGTCATGATCTCAAGGTCATGAGATCAAGCCCCATTTTGGACTCTGTGCTGCTTGTGGAGCCTGCTTGAGATTTTCTCTCTCCCGCTCCCTCTGCCCCTCCCCACTGAAAAAAAAAAAGAGAAGAAGTGCAAAAGGGACTTCCTTAAGCTGAAATTAAATGGCACTAATTAGTAAAATGAAAGCATATGAAAAATATAAGTCTCACTGGTAAGGGTAAATTCAGAATAATCTAACAGTGTGAAAGTGGTGAATTAATCACTTATAAAGCTATTATGAAGGTTAAAAGACAGAAGTAGTAAAAGCAACTATAACTATAATTTGATAAGTGATACATGGCATAAAAAGATGTAAGTATGATATCAAAAACATAAAACATGTGGGGGAGTAAAATATAGACCTTTATAAGCATTCAAGCTTCAATTGTTATCAACTAAAAACAGACTGTACAAAAGTTGTTATGTGTAAGCCTTATGGTAACCACAAAACAATAACCTTAGTAGATACACAAAAGATAAAGAGAAAGAAATCTTCATATACCACTACAGAAAATCTTCAAATCACAAAGGAAGAGAACAAGGAAAAAAGGAACAGGGGAACTACAAAACAACAGAAAGCAATTCAAAACAGCAATTACATACCTATCAATAATTACCTTAAATATAAGTGAACTAAATTCTCAACTCAAAAGACATAGAGGGACTGGATGGATAAAAAAAAAAAGAGACCCAGTTATATCCTGCCTATAAGAGACTCACTTCAGCTATAATGATACACACAGACTGAAAGTAAAGAGATGGAAAAAGATATTCCATCCAAATGGAAATCAAAAAAAGGAGGGGTAGTTATACTTATATCAGACAAAAGAGACTTTAAAACACAGACTGCAATAAGAGATAAAAAAGGTAATTATGCAATGATAAAGGGGACAATCCAACAAAAGAATACAACATTTTTAAATATTTATGCACCAACATAGGACCACCTAAGGGGGAAACGCACTGTAACACAATATTAAGGGACTTAAATACTCCACTGTCATCAATAGATTATCCAGACAGAAATTTAATACAGAAACATTGGTACTAAATGACACATTACACTATATGGATTTAATAGATATATACAGAATATTCCAACCAAAAGCAATATAATATATATTTTTTCAAATACACATAGAACAGTCTCCAGGATAGATCATATGTTAGACAACAAAACTAGTCTTAATAAATTTTAAAAAGATTGACATCATATAAAGCATCTTTTCTGACAACAATGGTATGAAATTAGTAATCAATTATAGGAAGAAAACTGGAAAAACCACAAATATGTGGATATTAAACAACTTGCTACTGAACGACTAATGGGTCAAAGAAGAAATCAAAAGAGAATAAAAAAATACCTTGAGACAAATGAAAATGGAAATACTGCATACCAAAACTTATGGGATGCAGAATTCTGAGAGAATGGTGCTATAGGAGGATCCCGAGCTCACCTCATTCCACAGACACACAGAACGAACCACCACATCAGTACAGCTAATTCAGAAAATGACCCAAAGACTGGCAGAAGAGACCTTCCACAGTTAATTGTGGAAAGGAGGCCATAATGAACAGAATAAGAGGGGCAGAGCCACAGGTGGGAACCAAACCCCTGGTTAGACTAACCACAATTGGAAGAGACACCTCAAGTACAGAGAAATAAGAGGATCAGGCCCCACCACCAGGCACCTCAGGCATGGAAGACCTGAAACTGGGAAGACAAGTTCCCATAATATTTGGCTTTGAAAACCAGAGGGGTTTAACTTCATGAGTTTTTACAATCAGCAGGGCTTAATTCTGAGTACTTTAGAAATCAGTGGGTTTATCTCCAAGAGAATCAGATGGTGATTGGAAACTAGATCCCTGCTGTTAAAGAGACAGTATAACAAATAACCCAGCTGAGATACAGCACAGAAGCAGAGTTTGAGAAGCACCTGGGCTGTATAAGTGGAGGAGACTTATTAACTAATCACAGAACATAAATTGGAAGGGCAGGGATCATTAGGAGACTTCTCAAAGAACAAAAGAGCTGGTAGATGTCTTTTCTCTAGCACTTTCCAGCCTAGATAGTTGGACACCTGCAGAAACCAGCAAGAACACTCTCTACATAGCTTCCTAAGACTGTGCACCTTACCTCTATTCTCCTGTAGATCTGCCCCCATTCAACCACCCAATAGTCCCTTCAAAGCAGCTTCTGCTAAATCTCATCCTGCAAGCAGCTCCAGCAGGGATAAACACCATTCCAAGGTGACTCCTACCTTTGGGAAAGTAGAAGATAACCACACTCACCAGTACACCCACAGTCCCAGCAGTCAAACCTTATAGCTGGCAGTGCAAAGAGGGTATCCTGCTGATCAGTGTAACTGTAATGCTGGCAAATGGACTGGGAGCAGGCATCTGGTCTGACTGTAGGCCTTACCACCAAAAAAAGCATCTCAGGAGATAATGCAGGGAGAGCATCCTGTAGGTCAGTGTGACTGCAGCCCTGGTAGATGAGCTGAGGGCAGGCATCTGGTCTGATTGTCAACACTGCCCAACTACAAGCCTGTGGCAGCCCCACACTGGCTTCTTAACAGCACAGGGACAAACCCCTGCCTAGTATGCCCACAACAGGCAAAGTGGACTATTGCACTAACTGGACTAAAGGCAAACAAGGCTCAGCCACAAAAGAGGGGCAAACAGAACCCACATAGGAGACACCACTGAAGTGCCTGGTTCTGGTGAATCGGAGACACTATGCTACAGGGCACCACAAGATTTCTTCATAGAGCCACTACTTTGAAGATCAGGAGATGTAACTGACTTATCTAATATACAGAAACAAACACAAAGAGTTAGACAAAATGAGAAGACATATGAATATATCCTGAATGAAAGAACAGGGGGAAAAAAGCAAAAGAGTTAAATGGAAAAAATATATATAAGCAATATATCTGATAACGAATTCAAAGTAATTGTCATAAAGATACTTACTGGACATGAGAAAAGACTGGATGATCTCAGTGAGACCTTCAGCAAAAAAAGAACCAATCAGAGATGAACTCAATAATTGAAATTAAAAATAAACTAGAGGAAATCAATATTAGATTAGAGGAGACAGAATCAGTAATAGATAAGAAGAGACAGAAGAACAGATCAGTGATGTGGAAGACAGGATAATTGAAAGCAACCAAGATAAAGAACAAAAACAAAAAAGAATAATAATAAATGAGAGTAAGTTAAGGGAACTCAGTGACATCATCAAACATTAACATTCACATTTAGGGATCCCAGAAGGAAAAGAGAGAGAAGAGGCAGAAAATGTATTTGAAGAAATAATAGCTGAAAACTTCTCTAATCTTGGGAAGTAAATAAAGATCCAGATCCAGGCAGCACAGACAGTCCCCAATAATATCAGCCCAAAGAGGTCCACACCAAAACACGTAGTAATTAAAATGGCAAAAACTAGTGATAAAGAATTTTAAAAGCAACAAGAAAAAATAGTTATATTCAAGGGAAATTCCATAAGGCTATCAGCTGACTTTTCAGAAGAAACTTTGCAGGCCAGAAGAGACTGGTATGATATATTCAAACTACTAAAAGGAATAAACCTGCAACCATGGAGTACCCTACCCAGCAGGGCTGTCATTCAGAACAGGAGAGATCAAGAATTTCCCAGACCAAAAACAAAAACAAAAACAAAACAAAACAAAAAACTGAAAGAGTTCATCACCATTAAGCCAGCCTTACAATAAATGTTAAAGAAAAGGCCATAATCATGAGTAACAAAATTATAAAAAGAAAAAATTTCACAGGTAACTGCAACCTTATAACAAGACTACTAATTAAGTTTAACTATATATATATATGAACTTAGAGAACCAGTATAAAGGTTAAAGCACAAAAACAGTAAAATCAATTATATCTATAAAAATCAGTCAAGGGATTCACAAAGTAAAAAGGGTGCAAAGTACGACATCCATAAAACATGTGAAGGGAAGAGTAAAACCTTTGTACTTTTAATGAGTTTAAACTTAAGCAACCATCAACTTAATATAGACTCCTATGTACATAAGATGTTACATACAAACCTAATGGTAAACACAAATAAAAAATCTGTAACAGATACACATGAAATAAAAACAAATGAATCCAAGCGTATCACTAAGCAAAGCCATCAAAACACAAGGCACAAGAGCAAGAAAAGAAAGGAACAGAGAAGAACTATAAAAACAACTATAAAATAAGTGGAAAATGGCTATAAGTACAACCTATCAATAATTACTTTAATACAAATTAACTAAATGCCTTATTTAAGGCATAGAGGGACTGCATGGATAAGAAAGTAAGACCAATCTGTATGTTGCCCTCAAGAGTCTCACTTAAGACTTAATGACAGGGGTGCCCGGGTGGCTCAGTGGGTTAAAGCCTCTGCTTTCGGCTCAGGTCGTGATCCCAGGGTCCTGGGATCAAGCCCTGCATCAGGCTCTCTGCTCAGCAGGGAGCCTGCTTCCACCTCCTCTATCTCTGCCTGCCTCTCTGCCTACTTGTGATCTCTGTCTGTCAAATAAATAAACAAAATCTTTAAAAAAAAAAAAAAGACCTAATGACATGCAGATTGAAAGTGAAGGGATAGGAAAACATTTATCATGCAAATGGAAGACAAGAAAAGCTGGGGTAATAATACTTATATCAGACAAAATAGACATTAAAACAAAGACTAACAAGAGACAGAGAAGGACACTACATAATGAGAAAGGAAAAAACTAAAAGAGGATATAAATTATAAATATTTGTACACCCAGCATGGGAACACCTAAATACATAGTGTCACTATTAACAGTCATAAAGGAAGAAACTGACAGTGATAAAACAGTAGGGGACTTTAAGACCCCACTTATATCAATGGATACATCATCCAGACAAAAAATAAAGAAGTAGTGGCTTTGAATGACACATTGGACTAGATGGATCTAATAGATATATTTAGAACATTCCATCCCAAAACATCAGAATATACATTCTTGTCAAGTGCACATGGAACATTCTGCAGAATAGATCACATGTGAAGCCACAAAACAAGTTTCAATAAACTCAAAAAGATTGAAACCATATTATGCATGCTTTCCAACCATGATGGTATGAAACTAGAAATCAACCACAAGAAAAAATGTGGAAAGAACACAAAAACATGGAGGTTAAATAACCTGCTACTGAACAATGAAGGGTCAATA
Organism: Lontra canadensis; assembly: GCF_010015895.1. NCBI lineage: Eukaryota > Metazoa > Chordata > Mammalia > Carnivora > Mustelidae > Lontra > Lontra canadensis. Next base: position 3,258,465 of record NW_022631128.1, on the reverse strand, counting down.
AAGAAATCAAAGAGGAAATCACAAACCACAGAGAGGCAAATAAAAATGAAAGCAAAATGGCCCCAAATCTTCGATGCAGCAAAAGCTGTTCCAAGAGGAAAGATTATAGCAATACAGGCTTTCCTAAATTAAATACATAAATAAATCCTCAAATAAACAATCTAACTTTACATCTAAAGGAGCTAGAGAAAGAACAACCAAAGCTGTGAGCCAGTAGAAGGAAGGAAATAATAAAGATTAGAGCAGAAAGAAATGAAATGGAGACTTAAAAAAAACAATGGAAGAAGAGATCAATGAAACCAGGAGCTGTTTTTTTCAATAATAAACAAAAATGATAACTCTTTAGCCAGACCCATCATGAAAAAGAGAGGACTCAAATAAATAAAATTGGAGAGGAAGGAGAAATAATAAACAACACCATAGCAATACAAGGATTATAAGAGAATATTATGAATAATTATATGCCAATAAGTTCGACAACCTAGAAGAAATGGATAAATTCCTAGAAACATATAACTGTCCAAAACCAAATCAAGAAGAAATGGAAAATTTGGACAAATTACTAGCAATGAAATTTAATCAGTAATCAAAAAACTCCCAACAAACAAAACTTTAGGACCAGCTGGCTCCACAGATGAACTCTATTAAACATTTACAGTAGAGTTAAAACATATTCTTCTCAAACTATTCCAAGAAAACAAAATAGGATGTGTATACCTTCCAAATTCATTCTATAATGTTACTATTACCCTCATTACAAAAACTAGATAAAGACCTTAAAAAAAAAACAAACTGCAGGTCTATGTCCCTGAAGAATACAGATAACAAATTCACCACAAAATATTATCAAACTGAATCTAAGAATACTATAAAAAATCATTCACTATAATCAAGTGTCACTTATTCAAAGGAAGCAAATATAGATAGATGATAGACAGATAGATAGATGATAGATAGATAGATGTAGATATCATAAAAAAATGAAATCTTGCTATTTGCAACAACATGGATAGATCTAGAGGGTATAACTCTAAATAAAATAGATCAGACAGGGGCGATTGGGTGAGTCTATCAGTGAAGTGTCCAATTCTTGATCTCTACTCAGGTCTTTATCTCAGGGTTGGGAGTTTTAGCCCCATGTTGGGCTCCATACTGGGTGTGGAGCCTACTTAAAAAAAAAACCCAAAACAAAAAACGTTAGGGGGTGTCTGGGTGGCTCAGTGGGTTAAACCTCTGCCTTTGGCTTAGGTCATGATCTCAGGGTCCTGGGATGGAGCCCCACATCAGGCTGTCTGCTCAGCCTGCCTCTCTGCCTGCTTGTGATCTCTGTCTGTCAAATAAATAAATAAATAAAATCTTTTAAAAAATAAGTTAGAGAAAGACAAATACCATGTGATTTTACAATATGTGAAATTTAAGAAACAAAGCAAATGAACAAACAAAAAAAAGTGACAGACTCTTAAATACAGAGCACAAAAATGGTTGCCAGAGCAGAGGTGGATGGGTTATGGGTGAAAAAGGTGGAGGTTAAGAGTATACTTTTCCTAATGAGCACCAAGTAATGTATAGAATTGTTGAATCATTATATTGTACACCCAAAACCAATATAACATTGTATGTTAATTATACTTTATGTATACTTTATATATATATTTATATATACTCTCTATATATATATATTGACTAATTGAATATAATTTTTAAAAAACTGAAGAAATAAGAAAATCTCAAATGAACAACCTAACTTTATACTTCAAAGAAATAGAATAAGACCAAGTGAAACCCAAAGTTAGTAAAAGGAAATCACTAAGATTAGAACAGCAATAAATACAATTGAAACTAAAAAGACAATAGATCAATGAAGCAAAGAGGTGATTCCCTTAAAAGATAAACAAAACTGACAAATCTTTAACTACACTCACCCTGAAAACAAAGAAAAGTGTCAAATAAATAAAATCAGAAATGAATGAAGAAAATTACAACTGATATCACAGAAGTACAAAGGATCATAAAGGAGTACCATGAATGATTTACACACCAACAAATTGGAAACCTAGAAGAAATGAATGAATTACTCGAAACATAAAACCACAAAGACTGAATCATAAAGATACAGAAAATCTGAGCAGACAGATTACTAGTAGGGAGACTTACTCAATAATCAGAAACCTCCCAACAGGGGTGCCTGGGTGGCTCAGTCAGTTGGGTATCTGCCTTCAGCTCGGGTCATGATCCTGGGGCCCTAAGCTTGAGCCCTGCATCAGACTCCCTGCTCAGCAGGGATTCTGCTTCTCCATCTTCCTCTGCCATCTCCACTGCTTGTGCTCTCCTCTCTCTCTCTCTCTCTATCTCCCTCCCTCCCTCTCTCTTTCTCCCTCTCTTTCTCTCAAATAAATAAAATCTTAAAACAAATACCTCCAACAAACAAATGTCCAGGGCCAGACACATTCACTAGTAAATTCTATCAAACATTAAAAAACAATACCAATCCTTCTCAAATTCTTTCAAAAAATAGAAGGAACACTTCCAAACTCCTTCTATGAGGCCAACATTACCCTGATACCAAGACCAGACAAGAATGTCACAAGAAAAGAAATTTACAGGCCAGGGACACCTGGGTGGCTCAGTCGGTTAAGCCACTGCCTTTGGCTCAGGTCATGATCCCAGGGTCCTGGGATTGAGTCCCACATCAGGCTCCTAGCTCAACAGGGAGCCTGCTTCTCTCTATGCCTCTGCCTGCCACTCTGCCTGCTTGTGTGTGCTCTCTCCCTCTCTTCTCCCTCTGACAAATAAATAAATAAAATCTTTTTAAAAAATTACAGGCCAAATAGCTCTGGTGAACATAGATGAAAAAATCCTCAACAAAATATTAACAAGCCAAATTCAACAGTACATAAAAGGATCATACACTGTAATCAAGTGGGATTTAGTCTAAGGATGCAAGCCTGGTTCAACATGCACAAACCAATTAATATGATACCCCACATTAACAAAATGAAAAATAAAAATTATATGATCATTTCATGGGGCACCTTGGTGGCTCAGTCAGTTAAGCATCTCCCTTCGGCTTGGGTCATGGTCCCAGGGTCCTGGAATTGAGTCCCATGATGGGACTGCTCAGTAGGGAGCCTGCTTCTCCCTCTCCCCCTGCTCATTCTCTCTCTCTCTCTCTCTCTCTCTCTCTCCCTCTCTCTCTCTCCCTCTCTCTCTCAAATAAAAATCTTTAAAGAAAAAAATATGATCATTTCAATAGATGGAGAAAATCACTTGACAGGATTTGACATTTATGATAAGAACTCTCAACAAAGTGGATATAGAGAAAATATACTTCAACATGATAAAGGCCATATATGACAAGCTCACAGCTAATATCATACTCAATGGTGAAAAACTTTCAGCTTTTTCTCTAAAATCAGGAGCATGACAAGGATACCTACTCTCCTTACTATTATTCCACATCATATTAGAAGTCTTAGGGGGAAAAAGGAAAAGAAGAAAGGAAAGTCATCCAGTTATAAAATGAATAAGTCACAGAGCTAAAAAGAAGTAAAGCATAGGGAATAGAGGCAACAATATTGTAGTAACATTGTATGGTGACTACACTAATCATGGTGAGAATTGAATGATATATAGAGTTATTGGATCAATATGTTGTACACCTGAAGCTAATATAACATTGTATGTCAATAGCACTTCAATAATAAATTCTTTAAGGCATACAAATCATAAAAGAAGTAAAGCTGTCATTATTTGCATATGACATATTATATATAGAAAACCCTAAAGAGTTTACAAAAATCTGTTAGAACTAATAAATTCAGTAAAACTGCAAGATTCAAAATTAATATACAAAAATCTGTTGCATTTGTAAATACTAATTATCAGAAAGAAATTAAGAAAACAGTCTCATTGATAATTGCATCAAAAAGAATAAAATACCTAGGAATAAGTTTAACCAAGGAGATGAAAGAACTGTACTCTGAAAACTGCAAGATATTGATGAAAGAATTTAAGTAAGGCACAAATAAATGGAAAAATATTTTGTGCTCAAGGATTGGAAGAATAAATATTGTTAAAACGTCTATACTGCCCAATGTAAGGTACAGATTCAAAACGGTCCCTATCAAAATTCCAATGGGGATTGTCGGCGTGGCTCAGTCTGTTAAGCATCTGACTCTCGATTTCAGCTCAGGTCAAAATCTCAGAGTCATGAGATTGAGTTCCGTATCAGGCTCTGCACTCAGTGTGGAGTCTGCTTGGAATTTTCTTTCTCTCCCTCTCCCTCTGCTCCTCCACCAAACTTATACACAAACATGCTCACATGCTCTAAATATATACATACATATATGCATGTACATATACATACATACATACATACATACATAAAATCTGTTTTAAAAATTCTAATGGGATTTTTCACAGAAATAGAACAATCCCAAAATTTGTATGGAACCACAGTAGACCCCAAATAACCAACACAATCCTGAGAAAGAAGAACAAACAGGAGCATCATACTCCATGACTTAAAACTATATTATAAAGTCATAGTAATAAAAACAATATGGTATTAGCACATAGATCAATGGAACAAAAGAGAGAGTACAGAGATAAACCCACGCATATCTGGTCAACTGATTGGCAAAGGAGCCAAGAATATACAATGAAAAAAGGAGTCTTTTCAATAAATGGTGCTAGAAAAAGTAGACAGCCACATGAAAAAAGAATGAAACAGGATCCCTATCTCATACCAATCACAAATAATAACTCAAATGAATTCAAGTCTTGAATGTAAGACCTGAAACCGTAAAACTCCTAAAAGAAAACACAAGTGGTAAGTTCCTTGATATCAAACATGCCATGGTTTCTTTGGATTTAACATCAAAAGTAAAGACAACAATGGAAAAGATAAACAAGTGAAATTACTAAAAAACCTTCTGCAGAGGAGGAGTTATGATGAGAGGAGTAGGGGTACCCTAAGCTTGCCTTGTCCCTCAAACACAGCTAGATAAATAACAAATCAGTTTGAACAACCAAGAAATCAATCTGAGGACTGAGAGAGGAAAACTGCACAAGTAGAGGTAGCAAAATGACCTCATCATCGAAGATAGGAGCTGCGGAGAGTTATTTGGAGGAGAAAGGAACTTCGGGTGCTGTATAGGGGAGGGAGCCCTGATCACAGAGAGAGGAGCAAGAGAGAAAGAGAGACAGAAAAAGTGAAAGTGTGTGCAGGGGGTTGCACAAGAAAAATTCTTCCCCAAAATCATTGACTAAGAAAAGAAGAGGGGCTGAACACCACAAGTTTTTTTTTAAGTGACAAAGCAAAAAGTCTGAAGCTTTAGAGTCCATACAATCACCAATGTCATGTCTGGTGGGCTTGGTGGTATTCCAGTGGGGCAGGGATCAGGGAGCGGGCAGTGTGGTCTGAGGAGCCCCTGGGTCACACAGGGACAAACAGTTCCCCTGCTTGGAGTGAATTTAGGAGAGGTGGCATGGCCTCTTCAGGGACAAAAGATCCAGTGGGGACCATTTGAGCTGCCCCATTCACTAGCATAGGAACAGAGACACCAGTTGAGGACAGCAATCCTTGGTGCTGGGTTTGGGCTGTGCTTTCCCATAAACTCCAAACCACTGTGCAGTTTCACAACTAATTTCCTAGACAAAATGGCACTGGCCATAGCATGGTAAACCCTCCCCCTAGAGGATCAGTGCAGATCTGTGTCACATAGATCTCTAAAATTTGGAGATTAGAAATCCAGCTGAATGCCTGAGATCAAACACAGGAGTACTGTGCCACCTGGCAGGCAGACAGCCTAAGCAAAGACAGGGTGAAGGCAGGGATCTGGCAGAAGAGGGAACAGAACAGGGGTAATTGTTTGCTCTTCTGTGTGGGCTTCCTGAAGAGTGGTGGGTGCGAACTCCCTGCTCCAGGTAGGAGACGACAGGGGAAGGCCACTTTCTTCCCTGCCCATCAGCACTAACCAACCTCAGTGAGCAAAACAGCACCAACTCATGGAGGCTGGAGCCACTTTCAATGAGCTCTGCCTCCCCTGCACACTGCAAGTGCATCTCTGCTAGGGCAAGTCTGCCTGAGAATCAGCTGCAGTGGGCCCCACCCCCAGAAGACCAGCACAAACTCCTTCATGCACCAAGTCTACTGGTCATAGAATGCTGCACAGCTTCAGCTCTAGGGGGAATAGGATCTAGCTTCCTTTTTTTTTTTTTTTTTGGATATAGCTTCTTTTAACAAGCAGACCAAAGCACACCTAGGCTTTAGCTTCCTTTTGTTTGTTTGTTTTCTTGGACCTTTTCTTAATATAACCATTACTCTCAGGAGCAGGAATATAACATGCTTTCCTAATAAAAAAACAGTGACCTGGACAAAATGACAAGATGGAGAAACTCATCCCAAAAGAAAGAACAGAAAGAAGTCATAGCCAGGGATTTAATTAATACAGATACAACTAAGATATCTGAACTAGGATTTACAAAAATAATCATAAGAATACCAGCTGGGCTTGAGAAAAGTATGGAAGAAACTAGAGAATCCCTTACTGCAGAGATAAAAGTATTAAAAACTAGTCAGGCCAAAATAAATAATGCTATAACTGAGATGCAAAACTGACTACATACAATGACAATGAGGATGGATGAAGCAGAGGAACAAATCAGTGATATAGAAGATAAAATTATAGAAAATAGTGAATCACAAATGTAGACCTAGGGAATTCAGTTTCTCCTTAAAATGTAACAATGTTCATGTCATAGAAGTCCAGGAAGAAGAAAAAGAAAATAGAGCAGAAGGTTTATTTGAGCAAATTATAGCTGAAAACTTCCCTAATCTTGGATAAGAAATAGACATTTCAATCCAAGAAGCACAGAGAATTCCCATTAAATACAATAAACCCAGCCATCAACAAGACATATCATAGTCAAATTCACAAAATACACAGACAAGGAAAGAATCCTGAAAGCACCAAGAGGAAAAAAAAAGTCCTTAACCTACAAGATAATACAGATCAGGTCATAGCAGGTCTGTCCACAAAAACATGGCAGGCCGGAAGACAGTGGCAGGATATACTCAACATGCTGAATGAGAAAAACATGCAGCCAGAATACTTTATCTAGCAAGGCTATCATTCATAATCGAGGGAGAGAGAAAGAGTTTCCCAAACAAACAAACAAATGAATGAAAAGGAGTTTGTGACCACTAAACCAGCCCTGCAAGAAATAGTAAAGGGGGACTCTTTGAGTAGGGGGAAAAAAGACAAAGGCAACAAAGACTAGAAAGGAACAGAAAACATCACCAGAAACACCAAATTCACGGGTAACACAATGGCTCTAAATCCGTATCTATCAATAATCACACTCATTGTAAAGGGACTAGATGTTCCAATCAAGATGTAAGGTATCAGAACGGATAAAAAAAACAAGACCCATCCATATGCTGTCTATAAGAGACTCATTTTAGACCAAGACACCTACAGATTGAAAGTGAGGAGATGGAGAACCATCTATTATGATAATGGATATCCAAAAGAAAGCCAAAGTATCCATACTTATATCAGAAAAATGAGATTTTAAACCAAACTGTAATAAGAGATAAAGAAGGGCATTATATCCTAATTAAGGGGTCTATTCATTAAGAAGATCTAACAATTGTAAGAATCTATGCCCCCAACTTGGGAGCACCCAAATATATAAATCAATTAATAACAAACATAAAGAAACTCATGGATAATAATACAATAACAGTAGGGGACATTAATACCCCACTTATAGCAATGGACAGATCATCTAAACAGAAAATCAATAAGGAAACAATGGCTTTGAATGACACACTGCACCACATGAATTTAACAGGTATATTCAGAACATTTCATGCTAAAGCAGCAGAATACACATTCTTTTTGAGTGCACATAGAACATTCTCCACAATAGATCACATACTGACTGGGTCACAAATCAGTCTTCAACAAGGGAAAAATGGAGATCATACAATGCATATTTTCTGACCACAATGTTATGAAACTTGAAGTCAACCACAAGAAAAAATTTGGAAAGGCCAAAAATACATGGAAATTAAAGAATGTCTTAAGAATATCTTACTAAAGAATGAATGGGTTAACCAGCAAATTAAAAAAGAAATTGAAAAAAAAATACACGGAAGCAAATAAAAGTGAAAACATATCAGTCCAAAACCTTTGGGATGCAACGAAGGCAATTCTAAGAGGGAAGTATATTGCAATATAGGCCTACCTCAAGAAGCAAGAAAAGTCTCAAAAATACAACCTAACTTCACACCTAAAGAAAGTAGAAAGAGAACAGCAAATAAAGCCTAAACCCAGCAGAAGAAGGGAAATAATTAAAATTAAAGCAGAAATAAACAACATAGGAAAAAAAGTAAAACAGATCAGTGAAACTAAGAGCTGGTTCTGTGAAAGAATTAATAAAATTGATAAACCCCCAGCCAGACTTATCCCAAAAAGAAAGGACCCAGATAAATAAAATCATGAATGAAAGAGGAGAGATCAAAACCAACACCACAGAAATCCAATCAATCATAAGAGAATATTATGAAAAAAATATGTGCCCACAAACTGAGCAATCTGGAAGAAATGGAGGAATTCCTACAAACATACTAACTGCCAAAACTGAAACAGGATGAAATAGAAAATTTGAGTAGATCCACAACCACCAAAGAAATGGAATCAGGAATCAAAAATTTACAAACAAACAAACGTCCAGGGCCAGATGGCTTCCCAGGGAAATTCTACCAGACATTTGAAAAAGAGTGTATACCTAGTCTTCTCAAACTGTTCCAAAAAATGCAAAAGGAAGGAAAACTTCCAAACTCATTCCACCGAGCCAACATTACTTTGATTCCAAAACCAAAGACCTCACTGAGAAAGAGAACTACAGGTCAATATCCCTGATGAACATGGATGCAAAAATTCTCAATAAGATACTAGTAAATTGAATCTAAAAGTACATTAAAGGAATTATTCACCACAATCAGGAGATATTTATTCCTGGGCTGCAGGGGTGGTTTAACATCTGCAAAATCAATCAATGTTGATGCACCACATTAATAAAAGAAAGGATAAGAATCATATGATCCTCTTAATAGATGCAGAAAAAGTATTTGACAAAACACAGCATCCATTCTTGATAAAAGCCCTCAGTCAAGTAGGGATAGATGGAACATATTTCAACATCATAAGTGCCTTATAGGAAAGACCTACAGTGAATATCATCCTCAATGGTGAAAAACTGAAAGCTTTTCCTCTACAGTTGGAACAAGACAAGGATGTTAACTCTCACCATTACTATTCAACATTGTACTGGAAGTCTTACCCTCAGTGATCAGACAACAAAAAGAAATAAAAGGCATCTGAATCAGCAGGGAAGAAGTCAAACTTTCACTATTTGCAGACATCCTACTCTATATAGAAAACCTGAATAAATTCACCAAAAATTTACTAGAACTAACACATGAATTCAGCAAAGTTGCAAGACATAAAGTCAACGTACAGAAATCTGTTGCATATCTATACACCAATAATGAAGTAGCAGAAAAAGAAACCAAGTATTTGATCCCATTTTAATTGCACCAAAAACAATAAGATACCTGGGAATAAACCTAATTGAAGAGGTAAAGATCTGTACTCTGAAAACTATAGAACACTTATGGAAGTAATTGAAGAGGACAAAAAGAAATGGAAAAACATTCCATGCTCATGAATTAGAAGAACAAACATGGTTCAAATGTCCATACTACTCAAAGCAATCTACACATTTAATACAATCCCTATCAAATACCAATAGCATTTTTCACAAAGCTAGAACAAATTTTAAAATTTGTACAGAACCACAAAAGACCCCAAAGAGCCAAAGCAGTCTTGAAAAAGAAAAGCAAATCTGGAGGCATTGTGATTCTGAACTTCAAGCTATATTACAAAGTTATAGTCATCAAGACAGTATGGTATTGGCCCAAAAACAGACACATGGATCAAGGGAACAGAATATAGAACCCAGAAATGAACCCACAACTATATGATCAACTAACCTTTGACAAATAAGGAAGGAATATCCAATGGAAAGCAGACAGTCTCTTCAATAAATAGTGTTGGGAAAACTGGACAGCAACATGCAGAAGAATGAAACTGGATCACTTACACCATACACAAAAATAAAATCAAAATGGATGAAAGACCTAAAAGTGAGACAGGAAACTATCAAAATCCTAGAGGAAAACAGAGGCAGCAACCTCTTTGACCTTGGCCATAGCAACTTCTTGCTAGACATATCGCTGGAGGCATGGGAAACAAAAGCAAAAATGAACTATTAGGACTTCATCAAGATAAAAAGCTTCTGCACAGTGAAGGAAACAATCAACATAACTAAAGGGCAGCCTACAGAATGGGAGAAGATATTTGCAAATAACATAGTATCAAAAATGTATAAAGAATGTATTAAACTCAACCCCCAGAAAACAAATAATCCTGTTAAGAAATGGGCAGAAGACATGAATAGACATTTTTCCAAAGAAGACATATAGATGGCTAACAGACACATGAAGAGATGCTCAATATCACTAATCATTATGGAAATACAAATCCATACCACGATGACTTCACACATCAGAATGGCTAAAATTAACAACATGAGAAACAACAGGTGTTGGTGAGGAGGCCAAGAAAGGGGAGCCCTTTTGCCCTGGTGGTGGGAATGCAAACTGAGGCAAACTACTCTGGAAAGCAGTATGGAGGTTCCTCAAAAAGTCAAAAATAGAACTACACTATAACCCAGCAATTGCACTATTAGGTATTTACCCAAAAGATACAAAAGTACAGATTTGAAGGAGTACATGCACCCCCATGTTTATAGCGACATTGTCAACAATAGTCAAACTATGGAAAGAGCCCGAGTGTCCATTGACTGATGTATGGATAAAGAAAAAGTGTTATATCTATACAAAGGACTATTACTCAGCCATCAAAAAGAATGAAATCTTGCTGTTTGCCATGATGTAGACAGATCTATAGTGTGCTATGCTAAGTGAAATAAGTCAGTCAGAGGAAGACAAATACTATGTGATTTCACTCATATGTGGAATTTAGGAAACAATACAGATGAACATGTGGGAAGGAAAAAGAAACAAGATGGGGAGGCAAACCATAAGAGTCTCTTAAAGTTAGAGAACAAACTGAGGGTTGATGGAAGGAGGTGGATGGAAGATGGGTTGAATGGGTGATGAGTATTAAGGAGGGCACTTGTTATGATGAGCAGTGGGTGTTACATGTAATTGTTGAATCACTAAATTCTACTCCTGAAAGCAATATATATTTTAACTAACTAGAATTTAGGTAAAAATTTGGGAAAAATAATGCAGAGCTTGTGCACAGCAAAGGAACCACCAGTAAAAGGAAAAGGCAAGCCGCTGAATGGGAGAAAATATTTGTAAATCACATATATGATAAAGGTAAATATCCAAAATATATAAAGAAGTCATATAACTCAATAGCAGAAAGCAAACAATCCAATTAGAAAATGGGCAAATAATCTGAATAGATCTTTTTCTAAGGAAGACATACATATGGTAAACAAGTATATGAAAAAGTACTGAACATCTATGATCATCAGGGAAATGCAAATCAAAACCACAATAAGATATCACTTCACACCTGTTAGAATAGCTATTATCAAAAAGAGAAGACATAAATGTTGATGAGGATATGAAGAAAAGGGAAAACTCATGCACTCTCAGTAGGAATGTAAATTGGTGCAACTACTATTGAAAACAGTGAGACTTTCCTTTAAAAATTAAAAATAGAACTACTATTTGAGCTAGCAATTCAACTTCTGTGTTTTTATCTGAGAAAAATGAAAACACTAGTTCAAAATCATATAGGCACCCTCATGTTCACTGAAACACCATTTACAATAGTCAAGATATGAAAACAACATTAAGTGTCAAGATATGGACACAACATAAGTGCTGTATGAATGAAGAAAATATGGTAGATGTATATGCAATGGAATATTATTCAGCCCTAAAAATGAAGGAAATCTTGCCATTTGCAACAACATGGAAGAACCTTAGGGCATTATACTACATAAAATGAGTCAGACAGAGAATGAGAAATACTATATGATCTCACATATATATGAATTTTTTAAAAAATGAGCTCATGCATATGCGGAGGGGGGAAATGGGCAAAATAGATGAAGGTGGTCAAAAGATACAAAATTCCAGTTATAAAATAAATAAGTTATCAGGATATCATGAACAGCATAGTGACTATAGTTAATATGCTATTTTGCCTATTTCCAAGTTGCTAAGAGTATAGACCTTAAAATTTCCCGTCATAAGAAAAAACTGTAATTATGTATGGTGACAGATATTAACTACACTTACTGTGGTGATCATTTTGTAATATATATAAATATCAAATCGTTATGTTGTACACCTGGAACTGATAAAATGTTATATGTCAATTATGTCTCAATTTTAAAAAAGAGAGAGAGAGACAACTCTGGTTGTCCTCTGGCTCTCTTTTAATTGCTTTTGTGTAATCAAGCCAGGTTCACGTCCTCTAAGAACTGTGAAATTGTCTAGGAAATGGTACCTAAAAATATCAGAAATTTGGGAAATATGACCACTTGTGGGAAAGGCAGCAGAATCTCAGTTCTGCCACTTCCCAGCTGTTTGACCTTGAGCAAGATTCTTCACCTCTCCAAACTTTTGTATCCTCATTTCTAAAATGAACCTAATAATGTGTTCCCTACCATACAGAGTTGTTGTAAGGATTGAAGTGTAATAGCATATTAACAGGATTAGTACTCTTAAAATCCAAGTAAGTTCCCTATTCTGTAGGCCACTAAGATTGTGCCCTATGGCTACTGTCTTCTTAATGCCTGTGATGGGTATCTTCTGAAAGCTACCTTTGAAAGGAACAGAGTTCAGAGCCCACCTTCAGGATAGTGCCTGCTGAAGTTGGGAAGGGTGTGTCCAGTTTGAGACAGGGGAATGTGTATGGCACGAAATGTCAGAAAGGGAGATGTTAACACTGGGGACTCAAATCTTGGAACTGGAACTCAAGACTAATCAATTGTATCCTTTTCTCTCCCCTCCCTTTTTTTCTCTGTTCTTCTCTTGTCGTTTCAGGTGCATGATGACTGCCGGGGACGGTTTTCCAAGGAATGCTGGTTTGGAAGTCATCGAACATCAGTCATTCCTCCCACTGCCCTCAGCGACCCTAAAGGAGATGGTGAGTACCCAAATTTCAACCTCAGAATGTATTTCACTGGGGAAGGAGGAAAGGTGATAAGACTGGGGAAATTTTAAAATTAATTTTAATTAAATTATTATTTTCAACCAGTAAATGGGGAAGTAGGAATGTGTATATATGTAGAGACAGCTCATGTTTCTTTTTAGACCTTTGGGATAATGACTGTTGATGTTTATGGCATATATGTATGTGGGCATGTTCTCTGTAGGCTTTGTCCCAATTGTTCCTGAATTATCAGACTTGATTCCAGTTTTTCATGATTTTCAGACACTAGATAATCCATAAAATAAGTTTGCTTGCATCCAGGTGGGCAGGGAAGAACTACATAAAGGCCCAGGTCATATTATTTTTAGAATGGACACTAACACCAAGGTCGACTCCAAATCTGAAACTAGCATGATTATTGCCCCAACATGCTCTGTTGATGCTTTGTCAATTCCTAAACTCAAGTGATTTATTGAGAATTCTTTCATAATGTGCTGAAAGGCTACAAAGAGATCCAAGATAAGAACATTTCCAGAGCTTATGGTTATTGTCGACCCAGGATATTGATATAGTATGACAATATATAGATTAAGGTAGCATATGGTAAGCACCAAAGGAGTTACACTTGGAGACACTTGGAGATCAGAAATTATTAAGACTGTCAACTAATTGCAAGATGTTGCATAGAAAGGAGGCAAAAATGAAATAAATGCAGCAAGAATAAGCTTTCTTTAGAGTCTTCTCTCAGAAGTTCTAGAGATGTTAGAACAGATAAAACAGGGGCAAAGCAGAGGGATGTTTTGTCCAGTTTGTGTTTGTCTTTATTATTAAATAATGATGAGACTTAGAAACAACATGATGTAAAGGGAAAAAACAAAGACCAGGCAACCATGAGTTTTAGTCACTTACTAGCTAGGTGACCTTGAGTAAGTCACTTACATTCTCTGAGCTTCACTTTCCACATCTAATTGGGAATGATAACTGCGTATTGGGAGGATAAGTGATAATATGTAAAGGGCTTGAATATCAAGAAACATAGCCCCAAAGGACAACAAAATTAAATCACTAGTCTTCTAGCCTAATGAAAACTGTAGACCCCCACAAGGATATTTCACTCTAGCCATCGCTGACAATACCTTTTTGAATATACCTCCCCTCCCCCACTTTTTCCTTAAAGAGACTCTCCTTTTTGCCATTGAGTTGTTCATTTGCTTCTCATATTACTCATTATTAAGTAATGGGTACTCTCAAGATCAAAATCACACATCACAGCTAAAAAGAGCTGACCTATTTTACAAACACTAAAGAATTTAGAAATCTAATATATTTACCAACTGACACACTACTGTTTCACAAAGCCAGCAGAGAGATTCACTGCCCATTAATTTCAGTTTGTGTAGTTAGCTTCACTCTATATATGGTTAATTTCACTTACTGGAGCTAAAGTTCAAACACTGCCTGGAATGTTTTCATTTATATTTCACTAATATACTAATTTACCCATCTCTGACATGTGGGATGTCCACTGGTCTGGATGTGATTAGTGAACCGGCATTTCATTGACTTAAAAATTTTCCCCATACTGATGCTTGCTGCTCACTTTGTCATCAAGGAAGAGCTAGCGTTGGCTGACAGAAAAGAAAAGAAAGAAGAGTTTGTAGTTTCTTCAGTCAGAGAACAGAAGGGGGCAAGGATTCTGTAGCCATTACAACGGAGTTTTATAACTAGACATAGCACATGTGCACATGTGTGCACCCATATATATACACACTCAGAGACACTCTAGTCTCTTCCAGTTCATTTTCCAACCCTAATACAGATACATCCAGATAGACATTGGTACAAGGAATGAGCCATTCACACAGGTTTCTTCAAGCAAGCATGTTCATATGTTCCCATAATGACATGCATAGACACAAAGCTAACTTCACTCAGAGGTGCATGCATATATTATTCTCAGATCTACTCAAATATTTACCCACATAAGTCATCTACCAGACAGTTAACTAGAGAGGTGTTGAGGTGGATGACTTGGTAAATAAGAGATGTTTGGCTGGATAGAAAAAGGAAGAGACTGGGGGAAAATGGGATTGATAGAAGAGAAAAAGTAGCAAATTAGTCACCCAAGCAAACTCAAGCTGCCATGAAAGTCAATCTAGTCCTGAAATCTGAGACTTTGCTCATACCAGTGGGGAACCTAGGGAAGATGTCTAAGCAGAATGAAGGATGCCCACCTCAGCATCCCACCAATCACCCCAAATAGGTATAAGGAGCTGCAAACTCTTCTTTATAATTAGCCCAAAAGGCTTTGTGCTTCTTGTCCTTATGGAAGTTCGGTTTTTTGGGGGGTTTGTTTTTTTTTTTTTTATCTTATACCTCTTCCTATTCTTTTGTTTTGTTTTGTTTTTTAACAAGAATTTTTTCTTTTCTTTATTTCTAACTTTATTTTTTATGTTGTGTTAGTCACCATACAGTACGTCATTAGTTTTTGATGTAGTATTCCATGATTCATTGTTTATTACACCCAGTGCTTCATGCATCACTTCTTTTTTTTTAAGATTTTATTTATTTATTTGATAGAGAGCATGAGAGGAGAGAGATCAGTGGGAGAAGCAGACTCCCTGCTGAGCAGGGAGCCTGATGTGGGACTCGATCCCAGGACTCCAGAATCATGACCTGAGCTGAAGGCAGTTGCCCAACCAACTGAGCCACCCAGGCGCCCCATGCATCACTTCTTATTCTTGTTATAGATCATCAACTAATGGCATTGCTACTTTCTTTTGCTTTCCACCAATGACATAATATTGCCTAGAATTACCTGAGCTAAGCCATTCTTTTTGTGTGGTATCTCATCTAATGCCCTATGAGTTAGTTTCGAGCCTTTCCTTCGAGTCATCTACATTCTTGATCCTGAATCTCACTCTTGAGAGACTTTCTTTCAATAACAGTTGTACTCAGGTGCATTATGAGGGTTAGATGAACTAACATTTGTTAAAGATGGTTTTAAAATACAGGAAGAAGATTGGTAAGCCATCCTTATGCTAATTTAACATCCTTCTGTGGTATGAACTGAACAAATTTGAGAGAGACTATAGACCCCCTGTTTTGCGGCACTGTGCTTGTATTAATGCAGCTCAAAGAAGCATGAGATTTTTCTTGAAAAGCTCTTTCAGGCTGTTGGGCCATCTGTAGTTTAAAGTCAACTTAAATCCTCTAAGCCCTTTTCACACTTGATGCTGCCAAACCAAGTTCGTGTTGTCCTATTCCAGTATGATTTATGTCCTTGGTCCTAAAAATCCTGGCTTCACATTTATCCTATTTTCATCTTGTTGACTTTGACCTATCCGCCCTTTGAGGTTATTTTTCAATCTTTATTCTATTTTTTTAAAGATTTTATTTATTTATTTGAGAGAGAGAGACACAGCGAGAGAACACAAGCAGAGGGAGTGGGGAGGGAGAAGCAGGCTTCCCGCCAAACAGAGAGCCTGATGTGGGGCTCGATCTGAGGACCCTGGGATCATGACCTGGGCTGAAGGCAGACGCTTAATGGTACTGAGCCACCCAGGCACCCCATTCAATCCTTTTTCTGTCATCCAATAACTTTCCTTCTAGCTTTGAGTACTTCAGAGTTGAGAAGTCTTCTATGTTTTCATTTGAATTGTTGATTAAAATTATGAAACAGTAGAGGACACCCCCTACAATTAACATCAGCCTATTCAAATGCAACTTCGTGGGCACACTTACCTGGTTGTGAATCTGCCTAACATTGCTACATTCCAGCCCACGATGCCACACAATTTTGTCACCTCTTCACAAGATTCTCTTGACAAACTTGGCCTTGCTGGAATTCAGATGCTCTGGGGAAATGCTAGATGTTGCTGTCCCTGTCTTCTCCTAGGGATAGCTTTCTGCCAGCACTTCTTCCTCTTGTCTTCCCATATGTGACCAAATTAGGTTTGACACTGAAGTTTAAGTTGGCTTAATTACAGAATTTTCTTTTTATCTCAGTTTTACACCCCCATCCTGGATTATTTTATTAATCATTGCAACATGATGCTATTATACATATGTAGAAATGAACACCCAGAGAAGTTAAGATGTTTGCTGTAGGTTAGTGAATAAATCTGGAGGGCAACCAGCTATGGCACACAGCTGCATTCTGTTGTAGAAGTACACTGCAGAAGGCAGCCCATGCTCCAAGCTGCCAAATGGATCTACAAATGATTTCAGCTACAACTTCATGGCTATTTAATTTATAGATAACATTAACATAATTATTTTTCCTATTTCTTAATTTAATTCTTGACTAGTTAATATAGTCACATGGTTCAAACTTTTTAAAGTAGAAACACATATGCACATGTTTAGTAAAAACTTACTATCCTTTCTCTCAATCTTCTCAATCTCCCATAGCCCCATCCAATCCCCACTCACAAAAAGTTGATTGCTGCCATTAGTTTATTGAATAGCTTCCAGTATTTTTTCCTGTATATACTACTAAATATAAACATATATTTTTATCCCTTCCCTTTTTAATACTATACACATTCCTCTGAACCTCGTCTCTTTTTCCTTCACAGCATATTTTGGAGATCTTTTTGATCAACAGAAGATTGCTTCCTCATTCCTTTTTACAGCTACAAGATACTCTATTATATGAATATATGCCATAATTTATTTGAGCAGTCCTCTAATTTCAAAGTTTTCGGTCTCTTGCTATTACAACAATGCTGCAATGAACAATCTCATGCAGGTCATTTTACATATAAATCTATAGGAAAAATTCCCAGAAGTGTAATTACTGGGTCATAATGCATAGGCATTTATAATTTTCATAGATGCTGTCAGATTGCCCCCCATAGGGCTTGTGTCACTTTGCACTTCCACCCTCAGTGAGAGTTCATATTTTCTGTCTTCCTCAATCAAGTGTATCATCTATTTTTTTTTTTTTGCCAGTTTTCTGGGTAAGAAAAAAATGGTACCATGGCCTGGTTTTAATCAGTATCTTTCTCATTTATGAATGAGTTTGGTCATCTTTTCACCTTTAAGAAACAATTTATATTTATTTTTCTTATCAATTTAACACCTATCTCATTTTCATCTCAACACTGGGAAACAAGTTAGTTTTTCAAATGGCCCACTATGCAGATAAGGAAACAGAGGTCCAAACAGCTCACAGTAGTTGGTCTCAGTGCCACTGCTGCGTCCCCTCTAGAAGGGGACTAACCCATCTGTTAAAAATCACTGGGCATACATAGGTCTATTCCAGGACCTCTGGCAGTGGGAGTCCTTGTTTCTAAGCATAGCTCACAGTTCCTCTAGATGTTGACAGCAACATGTTTCCATAAATCTTTTCACTGGAGTACATACCCAAAGTCACATGATCCCCTGGAGGGTGTTAGCAGAAGGTTGCTGAATAAGGAAAGGAAGCTCAGAGCAGAATCAGCTTCTCAAACAAAGGAGAGGTAAGCTTGAGGCCAGGCCATGAGTTGATCCCTACATTGCTGGTTGGATGAGGAGCAAGCACATAAAACATTAATACTTTTTTTAGGAGTGTGTAAGGTGGCTCAGTTGGTTAAGTGTCTAAATCTTGATTTTGGCTCAGGTCATGATCTCCATGTTGTGAGATAAGTCTCCATCCTGGGCACGGAGACTACTTAAGATTCTCTCTCTCCCTCTCCCTCTGATCTTTCCTCATACCCACACTACCCCACCCATGTGTGTGCACATGCCCTCTCTCCTTAAGAAAAAAATAAGGGGCGCCTGGGTAGTTCAGTCATTAAGCATCTGCTTTTGGCTCAGGTCATGATCCTGGGATCCTGGGATCAAGCCCCACACCAGGCTCCCTGATCGGTGGGAAGACTGCTTCTCCCTCTCCCACACCCCCTGCTTTTGTTCCCTCTCTCACCGTGTCTCTCTCCATGTCCAATAAATAAATAAAATCTTTTTTAAAAAAAGAAAGGAAAAAAAATAAGTAAAATAAAAATAAAATGGTATGACCTTTTTTGATGATTTTCTTCATATATCTTATGGCCTGACCCCTAATGTTTTGTACTATACTAAACAGTCTCACCCTGATTTTTTAACTGCTTCCTCACATCTCATTGTCATTTTGTATGGTTCTGTCATCTCTCTGACCTCATTTCTGCCACTCTGCCCCTCACTCACTCCACAATAGTCATGCCATTCTGTTCAGTGGCCCTCGATACCCCAGACATTCTCCCTTCTCTGAGTCCTAGCACTTATTCTTTCTTCTGCTCCCAAAACTCTCCCCCCGCCATATATGCATTGCTCACTTTTTTACTTCATTCAAGTCTCATCTCAAATGTCACCTCCCTAGAGAAGCTGTCCCTTACCACCCCATCTAAAATAACACCCCCTTTAGTCTCTATCCTGTTTCCCTCACTTCTTTTTCTTCATATGATGTTCTTTTCTATATTACTTTGTTTTGTTGTGATTTCCACCATTAGAATATAAGTTCCACAAGAGCAGAGACTATTTCTATCTTGCCCACCACTGTATTCTCAGAACATAAGAAGAACAAGCACAGAGAATGCCCTCAATACATGTTTGTTGAATGAATGAATTAATGTCTTAACTAGCATTGCATCAACATACTACCTTTTGTAAAACAAATATTGAAAAGGGTACTATCTTCAGGTAATGTGTTCAGGGAGAGTAACTACTTCCAAGATATGCTACTGAAGGAACATGGCAACTCCCCTTGTAGCTGTGAGTCCTAACAAGCCCTGAAAATTTGGTGCCTGACTGGCTAACTGGCTAAGGATGCCTTCAAGTTGTACTGGCCAGTGAGTAGGAATTGGCCCATAGAGGAAGACTGCTTTAAGTTTTTCCAGGCAAAACAGCCATGAAATCTGCTCATGCCAGCAGTATTCCTCCAGGCTCACTTTCACCCCAATTACAACAAATGGGACATCTCAACCCACCTCCCTCCCTGTGCCCTGCACAATTCAGGAGTGAGCCACATGACTTTTGCCCTTTGCATTTATTTTTGCTGGGGTATCCCTGGCAAACCAAAGCTCAGAGTTTAGGGGCTCACGATTTGTCTCATCTCCTAGGGGGCCATTGCTCACTGCCTGTCTCCCTCCCAACAGGCTCTAACACTCAGCATGAGCTGGCAGGCACTGACAATTTAGGCTGCTATAACTTCACTTCCCTATAGGGAACTTCAGAGTTAGGAATTATTAAAAGACTCTCTCTTGTTCAGACAATTTCCCTATAGTCTTGTTTCCCCTGAAAGTTGGTGTGATAACTGGGATTGCCCTGCCAGAGCCTTGGAGGGTTGATTAAATTTCCCTCCTTCCTCCCACATTGATATGTTTTCTGTCATTACCTGCTGTCTAAAAGACAGCCTTGCCCCCCCTCCTCTCTCCTTACCTGATATCCTCTCACTGTGAGAACTGAACTATCCCAGGCAAAGAGAGAACTAATTGGTATTCTGATCCTCCTCTCCAGCTTTCAATCCTCTCCTTCTTCAGTTTCCCCATGGTGTTTTATTAATCCCTCATTGTAGCACCAATTTCCTTAATCTTTGTGTTCCAACATACTACTGTGTATAAGTCTGTTTCCCCAGCTGGAGGACAGGAGCTGTACCCCTAGAAGTACCTAGCATGATGATTGGCATGTAGTAATTGCTCAGCAAATGTTGTTTGCCTGGCAACAGCTGGGCAGACATTAAATGAGAGCCCCTTTGTGTTGTGCTCTGAATTCTCCTCTGCTTCTCAGTCTCAGCAAACTAGAGCATAAGGAAACTCTGAGAGGTTTTGGATATGTCTTTTTGCCTTGCTTGTGGTGATTGTATCATGGGTGTTTGTATATATCTAAGCCCATTAAATTGTATATATTAAATATGTGCCATTCTTTGTTTATCAATTATACCTCAATAAAGCTGTTTTTAAAAAGTCTTTGCAAAATGTGATGTCAAGTCATCTCTTATTTCCATCTCAATGGCCCTTTTCTTTCTTCCTCTTTTCTTTTGGTTGTGTGCATGTATCAGGCCAATTAGTAGTGTCTTCAGACTTCTGGAACCTCGATTGGTCATCAGCCTGTTCATGTCCCCTTCTCATCTTCATCAACTCCAAAAGCGGCGATCACCAAGGGATCGTCTTCCTCCGAAAATTCAAGCAGTACCTTAACCCGTCTCAAGTTTTTGACCTGTCGAAGGGTGGACCTGAAGCCGGGTAAGCATGGGCTAAGGGATACAGTTGAGTATATAGAAGGAACTCTTCGTACTATACATTTTAGAGTAAAGGTTTCTGGAATCAGTTCTAGTACCTGGGCACAATCAAGTCAGGATGCAAACACATAAATTCAGAGCATTTGGGGTTTGCTAGTTGGAGGATTTTTAGCCCTCTCCCAGAAATCCCTTCAAGCTCATGTTCTGCTCTCAGATTCATTCCACCTTTCCTGGTTGGAAGAAGTCTAACTGTGTCTCCTGACCTCAGGGGAAGAGGCAAATGGGTATTGCTGTTCACCTTTCCTGTCCTCATTCTTTCCTGGGACCAAATAGATATATCTCCACTATAGACCTGTTTTACTTATGGACTATCTGGCTGTTCAGCTCTGGTTTCTGTGAAGTCACTGTCCACTGTACAAGGCTTCTTGGGCCTCAGCAAGTGGGTTTGGCTAGGTTACGAGTAGCTTCTAGAGCAAGGGTTGGCATAGAAGAGGGTGGGCTGAAGCAAGGCCTCATCTCCAGGACTGCCTATGGGAGCATTGCCTGTGATGTTAGGTACACAGAAAGATAGGAGCTAAGTGAAAGAAGGTGGATAGACTGTTAGCAGGATGCAGAAGCAGTAGTCCTTAGCTCCCAGCACAGTATAGAAAAGAGTTGTAAAACCTAGTAGTTCATGAAATGACTCCTGTTCCCCTCTTTCTTTCAGGCTATGCATGTTCAAGAATTTTTCTCGCTTTCGCATTGTGGTTTGTGGTGGAGATGGCAGTGTGAGCTGGGTCTTATCTCTGATTGACACCTTTGGATTACATGAAAAGGTGAGTTCTTGCTGACTCAGTTCAATCATTGCTAGAGAGACTGTGGGTATGGACCTGCTCATCCCAAAATGTCCTTAGTCTTCACTCTCCTTAACTATGCAGCACATGTTTTCCACTGGTTTCATAGTCAACCTGACAGGGAGATTCTCACTCTAAGCTTCCTCACCTAAACCATTTTCTGTGGGAAGGAGAAATGAGGGAGTTAGCAGAAAGAATGAGCAGTGCTTTATGCCCCAGGCCCCCAAGTAAATATTTGAAGGAAAGGAGAGCAAGCAAAAAGAAGTGGCTTCAGGCCACATTCAGCCTCCAATTTCCTTCCCCTCTTGAGGCCACCAGTTTCCTTTCCTGAGTCTCAAAAGTAGCAGAAACTTTCCTCTCACTTTCCTCCCTCACCCTAGATAGCTCCCTGTTCTTCTGACTTTAGTAGCTTTGTCTCCCGAGGCACCTTATCTTCTTGGCCAAGGCTTGATAGAAATTTGTGGCTATATTTCTCTTTCATAAGCATGGCTATAAATATTGGCATATTCTAACTTTTCCCTGCACTGAGTACGTTCTGTATTGCCAAGAGTGGTGCCAAACTTTTCAGGAAAAAATTCACTTAGCATCAATATCTCCCTATTACACTTCCTAACATCAGAAGTCTCTTATTGCCACTGGTTTTTAGACCACTATCTTTCCCAAGGAGCACCTTCTGGGTTCTTTTATGGGTGGATCATGATAGAATTGACTGAAAATGGTTCCTGGTTTTGTTCTTGTAGTGTCAGTTGGCAGTCATCCCACTTGGAACTGGCAATGATCTGGCCCGTGTCCTAGGCTGGGGTGCATTCTGGAACAAAAACAAGTCACCTATTACCATACTCAACAGAGTGGAGCAGGCTAGTGTGAGGATTCTAGACAGGTGAGTGGCTGAATGATCAGGTCATTGTGCCTGTTCCAGTCCCCTATCAGTTACTCTCATTTACATCATCTCAATCATGAATATTCTAACCTCCCTCACAGAGCCTCATTCTTTTCTGGCTTCAGTGCAGGGCAGTTTTGGGTGGCCTTGTCTATTAGGAAGTCAGGATCTACCATGATTCTTTTAGACATCACTGAAGCCCCTGTTCAAACTTAAAAGATCCTAAATCAGGAGCCCCACAGGTAAATTTTAAGAGTTCTATAAACCTCCTTCAAATTGCATAGCTAATTATCTATGTAAGCATATTTTTCCCCCTTGGGAATGTTTCTATCTTTCTATTCTATTCCAGAATAGTATAGAAACCATTCTATAGCTTCATCAGCTTTTCAAAGAAACTCAAAAAACTTAGGGTTCAGAAATAATTGGCTTAGATTGTCTCTGCTTTAGAGAAGAATGAGTATTGCCATCCTATCTCCTGAAAAGAGATAGGGTCAATGCTGGGTCATAGTATTTAATTTATGGCTGTCCATAAGGATATTCTGGGAAGCTTTTTCAAGATACCAAGCTGAAGCCACCACAAAGACTCTTATTCAGTATGTCTTGGGTAGGACACTGGCATATTTATGTTACAAAAGCACCTAAAGTGATCTTGATAGTTAACTCTCTGGTTGAGAAGCACTGTCCTCTGACCCTGTGATGAAATTCTTTCCATCACACTGGTCTTAAGAAGTATTGAGGCAGAGGCCCCACTTGTAGTATATTTGAGATCAGATGACCTGAGATAGTGTGGGCATCTCTACAACTCATCTTCCCTCACCACATAAACATTTTGACCTTTTTCTTGCTATGTGAAGCATTGATGACAGCCTGTGACAAAACAGAGCCCTAAATATCTGTCTGTCCTTGACCTTCATTTCAGATGGAGTGTGATGATCCGTGAGACTCCAAGACAAACCCCATTGCTAAGAGGACAGGTTGAAATGGATGTACCCCGATTTGAGGTAACTACTGCCCAGCTGTAATTCAAGCCAACACCTTTATTACATAGTGAAATAAAAGGCAAAACCCAGAGAGAAGATTTTGTATTGTCCATGGACTCAATGAGCATAAGATCATTGAAGACCAGAGACATGTCAATAAGCAGCTTTTACTAGGAATGGTGTTAGACACTGGGGATATAATTCATTCAGCCATTTACTTATTCATTCATTCAAATTATGTATGAAAATACTTCTGGATTACCTACTATATGTGAGACACTGTTCTAGGAGCTGTTCTTATGTACTAGTAGGTAAAAAAGAATGACACAGTTCATGCTGTCATGGAGTTCGTAGTAATAGAAACAATAGTTTTAATAAAGTAGTATGAGTGTTAGTATATGAGGAAGTAGAAAGTGGTGTGAACACCCAGCAGGTGTACCAAGTCCAATCTGGGGGAAATCAAGGAAAGATTCTCAGAAACACCATTTCAGAAAAGATTGAAGGACCAGAGGGAGTTAATCAGGATATTAAGAAAGAGGATGCCTGTTCCAGACAGATTGAATAGTGTGTGTTGTTCCAAAGGCAAGACGGAGCATAGAATATTCACAGAACAGAATGGAATATTCACATACATTTATTAATGGCTAAAGCATTGGGGTCAGGGAGGAGAAATGCAGAGAGAATGACTAAAGATGAGGCTGGAAAAGCAATCAGGGCCCAGGCCAGGAAGAACCCAGTAACCCATGGTAGGAAGTTTGGGCTTTTGCCCTAAAGAGAATTATAGGATTTTTTTCCTTATATTATTATGAGAATTTTCAAACATACTAGCTTCTTGAATTCAATAGTAGAATTAGTTAGGACTCTAGCCTATAGGATGTAACTCTCAAAGACATAAAAAAGCTTATTTCAATATAAATTACATTTTTAAGATTTTATTTGTTTATTTGACAGAGAGAGACACGGCTAGAGAGGGAAAACAAGCAGGAGGAGTGGGAGAGGGAGAAGCAGTCTTCCCGCCTAGCAGGGAGCCTGGTGCGGGGCCTGATTCCAGAACCCTGGGATCATGACCTAAGCCAAAAGCAGATGTTTAACGACTGAGCCACCCAGGTGCCCCTATGAATGACATTTTATTGGCCATCTGCTATATATATATCATAGTACATATTATTAGGTACTATATTAAAGTTTGAGATATATAGTGCCAATAAGTATGCAAACCTACATATATAAAATGGTAGAATCTACCATTAAATTTCACTATACTTGCTTTATCACATATGTGTCCATATATCCATTCTGTTATCTAATAGATAGCATTCTGCTATCTACTAGAAGGGTTTTAAGTAGAATTCCATGGTACATGGAAAAACAATTGAAGGAATAAAGACTAGAGGCAAGGAGAAAAGAGAGGAGATGCTGCAATTATCTAGGCAAAAGATTATGGTGATTTGAACTGGTGAAGTGGTAACAGGGATAAGAAGTGGGCATGTTTAAGACATATAGGAGGAATAGAATCATCAGGACTTGGTACATATTTGAATGAAAGAGGTGATGGGAGAGGGAAGAGTAGCAGCTGTAGTTAAGAATACAGACTCGGGGCTCCTGGCTAGTTCAGTTGGTAGAGCATGTGACTCTCAATCTCAGGTCCATGAATTCAAATTCCACATTGGGCACGAAGCCGGGGGGGGGGGGGGGGAAGAACACTGACACAAGAGCCAGACTACCTGGAATCAAATACTGGCTCTGCCACTTATCAGCTTACCCCTTTCCTATGCCTCAGTTTGCTGTTCTGTGAAATGGGGTTATTACAAGAATTACATAAGAAAATATTTATATATAGCATAGAACAGAGCCTGGTACATTGTAAGTACTATATAAGAGAATGTTATTGTTATTACTAATATTATTATAATAAGAGGTAACACTCTGGCATTGGAAAGATGTAGGTTCAAATCCCAGATCTATTATTTACTAGCTATGCAATATGAGCTTGTTTGTTCATTTGAAATATGGAACAAAAATTTACCTCCATGAGTTTTTGAGAATTATTTAAATGACAGCAAACAATATACATCTCTTATTTTTAGAATGACCACAGATCTAAGATTATCTATGGGGTCCTTCAAAAAGAATTATTTGATTGTGATTATTTTCAGCGAGGCAGTTGAGTTGTTGGTAAAGAGTAAGAAATAATGAGATAAAGCTTGGCAGCAGACTATGTCTCAGTCCTGAGATTCAAGAGCTGAACACTCATTTCTCTCTAGGCTGCTGCCATCCAACATCTAGAATCCGCAACCACTGAGCTGAACAAAATCCTGAAGGCCAAGTACCCTACAGAGATGATCATCGCAACAAGGTCAGTCTTCCTTTGGCTTTCAAACTGGGGTGTTTTTATTCCCTTCATGGGCTGTTCCTCAGTCAGAGAAGGAGCTCATTTTGATAGGTTGGGGTACTGAGGCCAAGGAAAGTTATCAAATTTCTCCCAACTCAAACCACCTGAATGAAAAAATAGATGAGATTGAGGTGAGGGCTCCTGCCAGTCCAAAAAGACAGAATTACAAGCCAGAGATTTGGAAAAAGGGTTACAGAAGAGAAACAACATTCCACACTATTCAAGGGCATAACATAACTCCCTACAGTAGGAACACCTTGCTTTCCATCTGACACTGGGAAAGGTCTCTGTAGAATTGATGACAGCTGCTTTCTCATATCCTAAACAACACATTCTGCCCTTCCAAATATGTGGGTCATTCATTTCTCCTGGGACACTTTGGATGGTTCCTGATGAGTCTGCCACATTCTCCTTTGATAAATACTCCCCTCAGGGACAGTCCTCCCAAAGCCACTATGTTTGTACTAAATTATATGGGTGGGCCCTTGAACCATAGCCGATTTGACCCAGGTGAGAACCTGACCCAAGGTGGATCAACTGAATTTTCTTTTCTGGAAATTCTGAACTTAGGGCTAAGAAAATCTAATTAAACTCTCTTAGGTACTCATGTATTTGACCATATATACATGAAAAAATAGAAAAACAAAGGGAGAGGGGAGAGGAAGGAAAGGGAGAGATTACAGATCAGGAAAGAGAGACAAGGAAAGAGAAGGTGGAAGATGGACTTTATAAGACAGAAGGGCTCTGGACATTATGATCCATATCACATTGTCCCATATATCTTATCTTTGCAGATTCCTGTGTTCAGCAGTGGAAGATTTTGTGGTGGATATTGTAAAGGCTTGGAGTCAGATAAAACAGAACAATACAGCTATAGAATCTGTGATTTTGAAAGTAAGTTTCCATTCCTTTTATCTTCCATGCTTTGTGGAGCCAGGGCCTCCTTTTTATCTTTTATTTTTTAATTTATTATTGTTGTTCCATTAAAATTAACATACACTATTATGTTAGTTTCAGGTGTACTATATAGTGATTCAACTATTCTGTACATTACTCAGTGCTCATCATGATAAGTGTACTCTTAATCTCGTTGACACCTATTTCATCCATCCTCCAACAACCTCCCCTCTGGTAACCATCAGTTTGTTCTCTACACTTGGGAGTCTGTTTTTTGGTTTCTTTTTTCTTTCTTCTTTTGTTTTGTTTCTTAAATTCCAAATAAGAATGAAATCACTTGGTATTTGTCTTTCTCTGACTGACTTATTAGCTTAGTATTGTGCCCTATAGATCCATCCATATTGTTGTAAATGGCAAGACGTCATTATTTTTTATGGATGAGTAATATTCCATTGTATGTATATAACACATCTCTTTATCCACTTATCCATGGATGGACACGTGGCTGTTGTAAATAATGCTGCAATAAACATAAGGGTGCATGTATCTTTTAAAATTAGTATTTTCATTTTCTTTGGGTAAATAACCAGTAGTGGAATTACTGGATCCTATGTTAATTCTATTTTAATTTTTTGAGGAACCTCCATACTGTTTTCCAGAGTGGTTACAACAGTTTGCATTCCCAGTAACACTGTAAGAGGGTTCCCCTTTCCCCACATCCTCGCCAATACTTGTTGTTTATTGTGTTGTTCATTTTAGCCAGTCTGACAGGTGTGAGTTGATAGCTTGTTGTGGTTTTGACTTGTATTTCCCTGATGATGAGTGATGTTGAGCATCTTTTAAAGTGTCTGTTGGCCATCTGGATGTCTTCCTTGGAGAAGTGTCTGTTCATGTCTTCTGGCCATTTTTTAATTGGATTATTGGTGTTTTAGGTCTTGAGTTGTGTCAATTCTTTATATATTTTAGATACTAACCCTCTGTCAGACATGTCATTTGCAAATATCTTCTCCCATTCCATAGGTAACCTTATAGTTTTGTTGATTATTTCCTTCACTGTGCAGAGCTTTCTATTTTGATGTAGTCCCAATATTTTATTTTTGTTTTTGTTTCCCTTGTCTGAGGGGACCTATCTAGAAAAAGTTACTACAACTGATGCCAGACAAGTTACTGCCTGTGCTTTCTTCTAGGATTTTATAATTTCATGTCTCACATTTAGGTCTTTCACCCATTTTCAATTTGTTTTTGTGTATGGCATAAGAAAGTGGTCCAGTTTCTTTCTTTTGCATGTTAATGTCCAGTTTTCCCAACACAATTTGTTGAAGAGACAATTTTTTCCCATTGGATAGTCGTTCCTGCTTTGTTGAAGATTAACTGACCATATAATTATGGGTTTACTTCTGGGTTTTCTATTCTGTTCCACTGATCTGTGTGTCTATTTTTGTGCCATTATCATACTGGTTTCTTTCTATTTTTATTTTATTTCTTTTCAGTGTTCCAAAATTCATTTTTTATGCAACACACCCAGTGCTCCATACAATACATGCCCTCCACAATACCTACCACCAGACACCCAACCTCCCACCCCCTCCCCTCCAAAACCCTCAGTTTGTTTCTCAGAGTCCACAGTCTCTCATGGTTTGTCTCCCGCTCCGATTTCCCCCAACTCACCTCTCTCCATCTCCCAATGTCCTCTGTGTTACTCCCTATGCTCCACAAGAAAGTGAAACCATATGATAATTGACTCTCTCTGCTTGACTTATTTCACTCAGCATAATCTCCTGCAATCCCCTCAATGTTGATACAAAAGTTGGGTATTTATCCTTTCTGATGGAGGCATAATATTCCATTGTATATATGGACCATTATCTTTTTTATCCATTTGTCTGTTGAAGGGCATCTTGGTTCTTTCCACAGTTTGGCAACTGTGGCCATTGCTGCTATGAACATTTGGGTACAGATGGCCCTTCTTTTCACTACATCTGTATCTTTGGGGTAAATCCCCAGTAGTGCATTTGTAGAGTCATACAGTAGCTCTATTTTTAATTTCTTAAGGAATCTCCACACTGTTTTCCAAAGTGGCTGCACCAACTTGCATTCCCACCAACAGTGTAAGAGGTTTCTCCTTTCTCCACATCCTCTCCAACACACATTGTTTACTATCTTGTTAATTTTGGCCATTCTAACTGGTGTAAGGTGGTTTCTCAATGTGGTTTTGATTTGAATCTCCCTGATTGCTAAGGGTGATGAACATTTTTTCATGTGTCCATTAGCCATTTGTATGTCTTCTTTGGAGAAGTGTCTGTTCATGTCGCCTGCCCATTTTTTGACATTATTATCTGTTTTGTGTGTGTGTTGAGTTTGAGGAGTTCCTTATAGATCTTGGATATTATACTGTTTTGATTACTACAGCTTTGTAATATAACTTGAAGTCCAGAATTATGGTACCTCTAGTTTTGCTTTCCTTTCTCAAGATTGCATTGACTATTCTGGGTCTTGTGTTTCCATACACATTTTAGGAGAATTTGTTCCAGTTCTGTGAAAAATACTGTTGATAACTTGACAGAGATTGCATTGATGTGTAGATTGCTTTGGGTAGTATAGACATTTTAACAATATTTGTTCTTCTAATGCATGAGCATGGACTATCTTTCCATCTCTTTGTGTCATCTTCAATTTCTTTCATCAATATTTTAGTTTTCAGAGTACAGGTCTTTCACTTCTGTGGTTACATTTATTCCTAAGTATCATATTATTTTGGGTGCAATTGTAAACAGGATTGATTCCTTAATTTCTCTTTCTGTCACTTCATTATTGGTGTATAGGAATGCAGCAGATTTCTATACATTGATTTTGTACCCTACAACTTTATTGAATTGGCTCACCAGTATTACCAGTTTTTGGGTGGAGTCATTCTGGTTTTCTATATATAGTATCATGTCAAATGCAAATAGTGAATGTTTGACTTCCTCTTAGCCCATTTGGATGCCTTTTATTTCTTTGTGTTGTCTGACTGCTGTGACTTGGACTTCCAGTACTATGTTGAATAACAGTGGTGAGAGTAGACACCCTTGTCTTGTTCCTGACCATGGAAAAGCTCCCAGTTTTTCCCTGTAAGAATGATGTTACCTGTGGGTTTTTTGATAAATGATCTTTATTATGTTGAGGTATCTTTGTGGGCTTATTTCTGGGCTCTGTCTATTGTTCTATTGATCTATGTGTTGATTTTTGTTCCAGTACCATACTGTTTTGATTACTACAGCTTTGTAGTACATCTTGAAATCTAGGATTGTAATACCTCCAGTTTTGTTCTTCTTCCTCAGGATTGCTTTGGCTATTTAGGGTCTTTTGTCATTCCATAAAAAGTTTATGATTACTGTTCTAGTTCTGTGAAAAATGCTGTTGGTAATTTGATATGTATTTCATTAAATGTGTATATTGCTTTGGGTAGTATGGACATTTTAACAATATTTGTTTTCCCAATCCATGAACATGGAATATCTTTCCATTTGTGTCATCTTTAATTTCATTCATCAGTGTTTTATAACATTCAGAGTACAGATCTTACACTGCCTCAGTTAAGTTTATTATTTTTGGTGAAATTGTAAATGGGATTGTTTTCTTAATTTCTCTTTCTGCTACTTCCTTACTAGTGCATAGACTGCTTTAGATTGATTTTGTATTCTGCAACTTTACTGAATTCATTTTTTTTTTTTGCCCTAGTAGTTTTTTGGTGGAGTCTTTTTAGGGTTCTCTATATACAGTATCATTTCATTTGCAGATAGTAAAAGTTTTACTTCTTCCTTAACGATTTGGATGCCTTTTATTTCTTTTTGTTGTCTGATTGCTGTGGCTAGGACTTCGAGTAGTATGCTGAATAATAATGGTGAGGGTGGGCATCCTTGTCTTGTTCCTAATCTTAGGGGAAAGCTCTGTTTTTTCACCATTTACTATGGCTGACTGTGGGCTTTTCATATATGGCCTTTATCATGTTGAGGTATTCCCTATAAAACTACTTTCTTAAGGGTTTTTATCATGAATGGATGTGTACTTTGTTAGATGCTTTTTCTATATCTGTTGAAATGATCACATGATTTTTATCCTTTCTATTGTTGATGTGGTGTGTAACACTGATTAATCACAAATATTGAATCACCCTTGCCTCTGAGGAATAAATCCTACTTGATAATGGTGAATGATTTTTTAATGTACTGTTCGGTTCAGTTTGCTAATATTTTGTTGAAGGTTTTTGCAGCTATGTTCTTAGAGATATTGGCCTATAGTTCCCCTTTTTTATATTGTGTTTATCTGGTTTTGTTATCAGATTAATGCTGGCTTCATAGAATGAATGTAGAAGCTTTCCCTCCTCTTATGTTTTTTGGAATAGTTGAGAATGGGTTTTAACTCTTCTGTAAATTTTCAGTAGAATTCATCTATGAAGCCAGCTGGTCCTGGTCTTTTGTTTGTTGGGGATTTCTTGATTGGTGATTCAATTTCATTGCTGGTAATCAGTCTGTTCAAATTTTTTATCTCTTCCTAGTTCAGTTAAGGAAGGTGATTTTTTTCCTAGGAATTTGTCCACTTATTCTAGGTTGTCCAATTGGTTGATGTATAATTTTTCATAATATTCTCTTGTAATCCTTTGTGTTTCTGCATCATCAGTTGTTATTTCTCTTATTTCTCTCTGATTTTGTTTATTCTTCTCTCTCTCTCTTTTGGTAAGTCTGGTTAAAGGTCTATCAATTTAGTTTGTCTTTGCAAAGAACCAGCTCCTGGTTTTATTGATCTATTCTATTGGTTGTTTAATTTCTATTTCACTTATTCTGCTCTCATTTTTATTATTTTCTTCCTCGTACTGTTGTTGGATTTGGTTTTTTTCTTTTTTCAATCTCCTTTAGATGTAAGGTTGGGTTTTTGATATTTTTGAGATTTGAGATTTTTCTTGCTTTTTGAGGTAGGCCTATATTGCTATAAACTTCCCTCTTCAAACAGCCTTTCCTATATCCCAAAGGTTCAGGATTTTGTGTGTTCATTTTCACTTGTCTCAATGTTTTGTTTTGTTTTATTTTTTTATGTCCCCCTGACCTATTCATTGTTTAGTAGCATGCTATTCAACCTCCTTGTATTTGTTTTCTTTCCTGATTTTGCCCAGTGGTTGATTTCTAGTTTCACAGCATTGTGTAAGAAAAGATGCATGATATGACTTCAGTCATCTTGATTTTGCTGAGACTTGTTTCATGGCCTAACATGTGATCTATCTGGAGAACATTCCAGATGCACTTGAAAAGAATGTCTATTCTACTGTTTTAGGATAGAATATTCTAAATATATCTGTTAGATCCATCTGGCCCAAATTTTCATTTAAGTCACTGTTTCCTTTTTGATCTCTTGGATGATTTATCCATTGATGTAAGTGAGCTGTTATAATACCAGCTATTATTTTATCATTATAAATTACTTCGTTTATTTTTTCATTTATTCACAATTTGTTTTTTCAAAGAGGTAAAGCATTTGGCTGTATGATACAGATACACCTTTATTTAAACCACTAAAAATGGTTTCTGTAATTTGCCACCAAATGTATTCCTTGCTGATTTACATAGTTTTCTTGTTTCTTTGTTTTTGCATTATAATTTTTTAATTCAATTAATTAACATATAATGTATTATTCATTTCAGAGGTGTAGGTCTGTGATTCATCAGTCTTATATAATACCCAGTGCCCTCCTTAATATCACATGCCCTCCTTTATGTCCATTTATCCCTCCTTAATGTCCATTTATCCCATAATGTCCAGTTATCCCATCCCTACATGCCCCTACCCTCCAGCAACCCTGTTTGTTTCCTATGATTAAGAGTCTCTTGGGGCGCCTGGGTGGCTCAGCGGGTTAAAGCCTCTGCCTTTGGCTCGGGTCATGATCCCAGGGTCCTGGGATCGAGCCCCTCATCGGGCTCTCTGCTCAGCAGGGAGCCTGCTTCCTCCTCTCTCTCTGCCTGCCTCTCTGCCTAATTGTGATCTCTGTCTGTCAAATAAATAAATAAAATCTTTTAAAAAAAAAGAGTCTCTTATGGTTCATCTCCCTCTCTGGTTTCATCTTGTTTTATTTTTTTCCTCTCATCCCCTATAATCCTGTTTTGTTTCTTAAATTCCACATACCAGTGAGATCATATGATAATTGTCTTTCTCTGATTGACTTATTTCACTTAGTATAATACCCCTTACTTTCATCCACATCATTGCAAATGACAAGATTTAGTTTTTTGATGGCTGCTTAATATTCCTGTGTGTGTGTGTGTGTGTGTGTGTGCATGTGCACACATGTGCACATGCGTATGTTATACCAGATCTTTATCCATTCATCTGTCGATAGACATCTGGGCTTTTTCTGTAGTTTGGCTATTGTGGACATTGCTGCTATAAACATCGGGGTGCAGGTGTCCCTCCACATCACTACATTTGTATCTTTGGGGTAAATGCATAGCAGTGCAATTGCTGGGTCATAGGGAAGCTCTATATTCAGCTTTCTGAGGAACCTCCATACTGTTTTCCAGAGTGGCTGCACAAGCTTGCATCCCCACCAGCAGTATAAGAGGGTTTTCCTTTCTCCACATCCTCACCAACATTTGTTGTTTCATGATTTGTTAATTTTAGCCATTCTGACTTGTGTGAGGTGGTATCTCATTGGGCTTTTGATTTGTATTTCACTGATATCATGTGATGTGGAACATTTTTTCATGTGTCTGTTGACCATTTGTAGGTCTTCTTTGGAGAAATGTCTGTTCATGTCTTCTGCCCATCCATTTTTTGACTGGATTATTTGGTTTTTGGGTGTGGAGTTTCATAAGTTATTTATAGATCTTGGATACTTGCCCTTTATCTGATATGTAATTTGCAAATATCTTCTCTCATTCTGTCAGTTGTCTTTTGGTTTTGCTGTGCAAAAACTTTTCATCTTGATGAAGTCCCAATAGTTCATTTTTACCTTTATTTTCCTTATCTTTGGAGACGTGTCTAGCAAGAAGTTGCTACAGCTGAGGTCAAAGGGTTGCTCCTTGTGTTTTCCTCCAGGATTTTGATGGATTCCTGTCTCATATTTAAGTCTTTCACCCATTTTGAGTTTATTTTTGTGTATAGTGAAAGGAAATGGACGTTTCATTCTTCTGCATGTTGCTGTCCACTTTTCCCAACACCATTTGTTAAAGAGACTGCTTTTTCCCACTGAATATCCTTTCCTGATTTGTTGAAGATTAGTTGACCATAGAGCTGAGGGTTCATTTCTGGATTCTCTATTCTGTTCCATTGATCTAAGTGTCTGTTTTTGTGCCAGTACCATACTGTCTTGATGATTACAACTTTGTAATAGAGGTTGAAGTCTAGAATTGTGATGCCACAAGTTTTGGTTTTCTTTTTCAACACTCCTTTAGCTATCCAGTGTCTTTTCTAGTTCCATGCAAATTTTAGCATTAAAATTTAGGTTCCAGTTCTGTGAACAAAGTTGATGGTATTTTGTAGGGATTGCATTGAATGTGTAGATTGCTTTAAGTGGCATAGACATTTTAACAATATTTATTCTTCTAATCCATGAACATGGAATATTTTCTATTTCTTTGCGTCTTCCTCAATTTCTTTCATGGTGTTCTATAGTTTTCTGAGAACAGATACTTTGCCTCTTTGGTTAGGTTTATTCCTAGGTATCTTATGGCTTTTTGTGCGACCATAAATGGGATTGATTCCTTGATTTCTTTTTCTTTTGCCTCATTGTAAGTATATAGAAATGCAACTGATTTCTGTGCATTGATGTTTATATCTTGCCAATTTGCTGAATTCTTGTATGATTTCTAGCAATTTGGGGGTGGAGTCTTGTGTTTTCCACATAGACTATCATGTCATCTGCAAAGAGTGAGAGTTTTACTTCTTCTTTGCCAATTCGGATGCCTTTATTTCTTTTTGTTGTCCAATTGCTGAGGCTGACTTCTAGTACTATGTTGAACAGCAGTGGTGATAATGGACATGTCTGCCATGTTCCTGACCTTAGAGGAAAAGCTCTCAGTTTTCCCCCCCATTGAAAATGATATTTGCTGTGGGCTTTCTGTAAATGGCTTTTATGATAACTCTATCCCTACATTGTGAAGAGTTTTAATCAAGAAAGGATGTTGCACTTTGTCAAATGCTTTTTCTACAGCTATTGAAAAGATCATATGGCTCTTGTCCTTTCTTTCAGTTATGTAGGATATCACATTGATTGATTTGCAGATGTTGAACCACCTTTGTAGCCCAGGAATAAATCCCAGATGGTCGTGGTGAATAATCCTTTTAATGTACTGTTGGCTTCTGTTGGCTAGTATTTTGGTGAGGATTTTTCCATCCATGTTCATCAGGGATATTGGTCTGTAATTCTTTTTTGGTAGGGTCTTTGATTTGGGGATCAAGGTAACACTAACATCATAGAAAGAGTTTGGAATTTTTTCTTCCATTCCTATTTTTTGAAATAGCTTCAGAAGAGTAGGTGTTAATTTTTCTTTGAATATTTGCTACAATTCCCCTTGGAAGCCATCCAGCCCTGGGCTCTTGTTTGTTGGGAGATTTTTGATTACTGCTTCAATTTCCTTGTTGGTTATAGGTCTGTTCAGCTTTCCTATTTCTTCCTGTTCCAGTCTTGGTAGTTTATAAGCTTCCAGGAATGTATCCATTTCTTCTAGTTTGCTTAATTTGTTGGCATATAGTTGCTAGTAATCATTTTTAAAAATTATTTCTATTTCCTTGGTGTTAGTCATGATCTCTGCCCTGTCATTCATGATTTTATTAATTTGGGTCCTTTCCCTTTTCTTTTGAATAAATCTGCCCAGTGGTTTATTGATCTTATTGATTCTATTAAAGAACCAGCTTCTAGGTTCATTGATCTGTTCTACTGTCCTTTTGGTTTCTATTTCATTGATTTCTGCCCTGATCTTTATTATTTCTCTTCTCCTGCTGGGTTTAGGCTTGTTTGTTCTTCTTTCTCAACGAGCTTTAGGTATAAGGTTAGGTTATGTAACCTATATGTAGTTATGTAGGAGACCTTTCCTGTTTCTTGAGAAAGTCTTGTATTGCTGTATACTTCCCTCTTAGGACCACTTTTGCTGCATCCCAATGATTTTGAGCAGTTGTGTTTTCATTTTCATTTGTTTCCATGAATTTTTTTAATTCTTTAATTTCCTGGTTGACCCATTCATTCTTTAGTAGGATACTCTTTAGCCTCCATTTATTTCTTTCCAAATTTCTTTTTGAGACTGAGTTCCAGTTTCAAAGCATTGTGGTCTGAAAATATGCAGGGAATGATCCCAGTCTTTTGGTACTAATTGAGACTTAATTTGAGACCCAGTATGTTATCTATTCTGGAGAATGTTCCATGTGCACTTGAGAATAATATGTGTTCTGTTGCTTTAAGATGGAGTGTTCTGGATAAGTGTGAAGTCCATCTGGTCCAGTGTGTCACTCAAAGCCCTTATTTCCTTCTTGATCTTCTGCTTAGATGACCTGTCCATTTTAGTGAGGGAGGGTGTTAAATTCCCCTACTATTATTGTATTATTATCAATGTGTTTCTTTAATTTTGTTATTAATTGTTTTATGTAAGTGCCTGCTCTCATGTTAAGGGCATAAATATTTATAATTGTTATATCTTCTTGTTGGATAGACTCTTACAATATAGTGTCCTCCCTCATCTCTTATTCTAGTCTTAGGCTAAAATCTAATTTGTCTGATACAAGTATTGGCACCCCAGCTTTCTTTTGTTGTCCATTAGCATGATAAATCATTTTATATTTAAAAGGACATCTGGAGGTGTCTTTGGGTCTAAATATGTCTAAGACAGCATATCAGTGTGTCTTGCTTTTATCCAATCTGATATCCTATGTCTTTTGATTGGGGCATTTAGCCCATTTACATTCAGAGTAACTACTGAAAGATAGGAATTTAATGTCATTGTATTACCTGTAAAGTGACTGTTACTGTATATTGTCTCTGTTCCTTTCTGGTCTATGTTACTTTAGGGCTCTCTCTTTGCTTAGAGGATC
Source organism: Lontra canadensis (assembly GCF_010015895.1). Taxonomy (NCBI): domain Eukaryota; kingdom Metazoa; phylum Chordata; class Mammalia; order Carnivora; family Mustelidae; genus Lontra; species Lontra canadensis. Next base: position 3,220,959 of record NW_022631128.1, on the reverse strand, counting down.
CCTTTTAACATATCTTATAGGGCTGGTTTAGTGATCACAAATTCTTTTAGTTTCTGTTTGTCCTAGAAGGGTTTTTTTTATCACTCCATCTTTTTTTTAATTACTATTTATTTCTTTTCAGTGTAACAGAATTCATTGTTTATGCACCACACCCAGTGCTCCAAGCAATCCGTGCCCTCTGTAATACCCACCACCTGGGTCCCCCAACCTCCCACCCCACGCCCCTTCAAAACCCTCAGATTGTTTTTCAGAGTCCATAGTCTCATGGTTCACCTCCCCTTCCAATTTCCCTCAACTTTCTTCTCTTCTCCATCTCCCTATGTCCTTCATGTTATTTGTTATGCTCCACAAATAAGTGAAGCCATATGATAATTGACTCTCTCTGCTTGACTTATTTCACTCAGCAAGATCTCTTCCAGTCCCATCCATGTTGATACAAAAGTTGAGTATTCATCCTTTCTGATGGAGGCATAATACTCCATAGTGTATATGGACCACATCTTCCTTATCCATTCATCCGTTGAAGGGCATCTTGGTTCTTTCCACAGTTTGGCAACCATGGCCACTGCTGCTATAATATCACTCCATCTTTTTTTAATGACATCCTAGCTGGATAAAGTATTCTTGGCTCCATATTTTTCTCATTTAGCACCCTGAATATACCATGCCAGTCCTTTCTGGCCTGCTAGGTCTCTGTGGATAAGTCTTCTGTCAATCTAATGTTTCTACCCTTGTAGGTTATAGACTTCTTGTCCTAGGCTGCTTTCAGAATTTCCTCTTTGTCTTTGAGATTTGCAAATTTCACTATTACATGTTGGGGTGTTGATCTATTTTTATTAATTTTGAGGGGAGTTCTCTGTGCCTTCTAGATTTTTATGCCTGTTTCCTTCCCCAAATTAGGGAGCTCTCCACTGTAATTTGCTCCAATATACCTTCTGCCCCCTCTCTCTATTCTCTTCTTTTGGGATCCCAATTATTCTAATATTGTTCTGCTTTATGGTATCACTTATCTCTCACAAAATCTCTCCTTGTGATCCAGTAGTTGTTTATCTCTCTTTTTCTCAGCGTTTTTATTCTCCATCATTTGGTCTTCTATATTACTAATTCTCTCTTCTGCCTCATTTATCCTAACAGGAAGAGCCTCCCTTTTTTATTGCATCTCATTAATAGTCTTTTTTATTTCAACTTGGTTAGATTTTAGTTCTTTTATTTCTCCAAAAATGGATTCTCTAGTGTCTTCTATACTTTCTTCAAGTATAGTTTCTTTATAATCATTATTCTGAACTCTTTCTTATGTCCATACTGATTAGGTCCCTGGCAGTCAGTACTGCCTCTTGTTCTCTTTTCTGAAGTGAGTTTTTCTGTCTTGTTATTCTTGTCCAGAGAATAGATAAACAGGAGAACAAAATACTAAAATGGGAGCAACAACCCCAGGGAAATGTACACTAAATGAATCAGAAGAAACCCAAAACTGGGGGAAAATTTTTTTTAAAAAGAGAGACTATAATCAAGTGAGTAGAATAGAGCAATACACTGGATTCTGTGCAGTGTAGAGAATACACTGGATTCTGTGCAGTGTAGAGAATACACTGGATTCTTTAGTTTGGTCCGTTTTAGAAAACTAGATCTCAAATTTGTAAAGAAAGAAAAACATATATGTAAAAGAATAAATTAAATACAATGAAAGGATAGAATGTAACTATAAAAGTGGAAATTAAAAGAAAAGAAAAAACAAAAGAGAAAAACAGCAACAAATAAAAAGAAGGAATATAAACAGGTGAACAGAACAGAGCAATACACTATCTACTGAGTGTATATTGGTCAGTTTGTTAGAAGAAAATATATCCCAAAATTGTAAGGAAATAAAAATGTATATATACAAAAATACAATTAAATACATTGAAAGGATAGGATGTAACTGTAAAGGTGAAATTAAAAAAAGACTTGAACAAAGCAAAAAAAAAAAGGAAGAAGGGAAAAAAAGAAAAAAGAGAATATGATTAGATAGGTGAATAGAACAGAACCATTCACTAGATTTTGGGTGTATTTCAGTCTATTAGAAGAAACTGCATCCCAAAATTATAAAGAAAAAAAACCTTACATATATATAAAAATAAGTTATACACAAACAATGAATCCTGGAACACTACATCAAAATCTAATGATGTACTGTATGGTGACTAACATAACATAATAAAAAAATTATTAAAAATAATTAAATAATAAATAAATAAATACAATGAAGGGATAAAATGTAACTGTAGGGGCGCCTGGGTGGCTCAGTGGGTTAAGCCTCTGCCTTTGGCTCAGGTCATGGTCTCAGGGTCCTGGGATCGAGCCCCACATCAGGCTCTCTGCTCAGCAGGGAGTCTGCTTCCCGCTCTCTCTCTGCCTGCTGCTCTGCCTACTTGTGATCTCTCTCTCTCTCCCTGTCAAATAAATAAATAAAATATTTTTAAAAAAACTGTAACTGTAAAAATGAAAATTTAAAAGGTTTTTTTAGAAAGAGTTAATAAAATAAATTGGTTGAAAAAAAGAAAGAAAAAATTTGGAGGAGATTATGCTGAGTGAAATAAGTCAAGCAGAGAAAGTCAATTATCATATGGTTTCACTTACTTGTGGAAACATAAGGAATAGCATGGAGAACATTAGGAGAAGGAAGGTAAAAATGAAGGGGGGGATTGGATGGGGAGATGAACTATAAGAGACTGTGGACTCTGAGAAACAAACTGAGGGTTTTAGAGGGGAGGGGTTGGGAGGATGGGTTGCCCTGGTGATGGGTATTAAAGAGGACACATATTGTGTAGAGCATTGGGTTTTATAAGTAAACAATGAATCTTGGAACACTACATCAAAAACTAATGACGTACTATATGATGACATAACAATAAAAAATAATAATATAAAAAATAATAAATAAAGATTTTTGTTCTGAAAAAACAAGTTCTAAAAAAAGAGAATTAAAGTTGAAAGATTACAGAACCATGAATTCTATGTGCTGTATTCCCTTAGGGCTGGAATTTTGCAGTTCTTGATTGGTAAACTTGGTCTTATCTGGATGATCTTGCTGATCTTCTGGGGGAGAAGCCTGTTGCATTGATTCTCAAGTGTCTTTGCCCTAGGCAGAATTGTACTGCCCTTGCTAGGGAACCAGGCTTTGTAATCTACTCTGGTTTGCTCTATGTGGTTTTGTTCCCTTAAGGCTTTCCATACAGCTTTAGAGGATGAGAATGAAAATGGCAAGCTCCCAATCTCCCACCCCTGAGCAGAAAGCTGGGGGCCCCACTCCTCAGTGAACCCCCAGAGAATAGCAGTCACTCTTGTCTCTCTCACCCAGCCTGTAACTGAGCATTTCTGTCTCAGGCACATGACACGTTTCAGGTCTCCAAAGCCTGCAGACTCCTGCAGTGTACTCCCATGCTGCTCTTCCAGGGGGAGGAAGTGGGGTGGTCTCACTGGCTCTGCAGTTTTTTGGACTCTTCTCCGATAGCAGTCAACCGATTGTGCTGTGGTTCCCGGTTTATGGCAACCCTGAGCTGAGAGCCCACTCCTGGGCTCACTCTTTGCAGCCAGCTTCCCTGCTCTGAGGCCTGGGAGCTCTGTCACACTCAAGCATTCCCAATCTTCCTGTGACTCCAAGGATCCTGAGACCACAATGTCCCAGCTAGAGTGTCGTGCCCCCCCCCACTTAGCCTGAGTGATGTCCCTCACTAGAGCCAACTTCTAAAAGTTCTGATTTATGTTCCACTGCTATATCACTTGCCAGTAGTTGGCTTATGGAGGCTCCCTCTCCCTGTAGCTTATCTTCCCATATATCACCTCAGATTCACTTTTCCACACTTCCTACTTTGCAAAAAGTGGTTGCTTTTCTATTTGTAGAGTTTCAGCTATTCTTTTCTTACATCTCTCGTGGAGTTTACAGGTGTTCAGAATGATTTGATAGCTATCTAGCTAAATCCCTGGGGCCAGATGAAATTAAAGTCTCCTACTTCTTTGCCATCTTGTAAATAAATCTTCCTTTATGTTTTTTAATAACTACTTTATGTATTTGGGTGCTCCCATGTTGGGTGCATAAATATTTACAATTGTTATATCTTCCTATTGGATTGTTCCTTTTATGATGATATAGTGTCTTTCTTTGACTCTTGTTAGAGTCCTTATTTTATTTATTTTGATTTTTACTTTTTAAAGATTTTATTTATTTATTTGATGGAGAGAGACCATGAGAGAGAGGGAACACAAGCAGGGGGAGTGGGACAGAGAGAAGCAGGTTTCTCGTTGGGCAGAGAGCCCAACGTGGGGCTCAGTTCCAGGACCCCAGGATCATGACCCGAGCCAAAGGCAGAATCTTAATGACTAAGCCACCCAGGCACCCAAGTCTTTGTTTTGAAAGTCTATTTTATCCAATACAAGAATTGCTACCCTGGCTTTCTTTTCATTCCTATTGACATGATAAATGGTTTTCTATCCCTTAACTTTCAATCTGCATGGGTCTATAGGTTTGAAATGAGTCTCTTGTATGCAGCATATAGGTGGGTCTTGCTTTTTTATCCACTCTGTCACCTTAAGCCCTTTGAATCCTTTACATTCAAAGTAATTATTGAAAGCTATGTACATGTTACCATTTTGTTACTCATTTTACAGTTGTTTTTGTACTTCTTCTCTGTTTCTTTCTTCTCTTGCTCTCTTCTTTCCTGGTTTGCTGGCTTTCTTTTGTGATATAATTGGATCCCTTTTTCTTTATTTTTTGCATATCCACTATCAGTTTTTTTTATAGTTTTTTTTATAATTTATTATTTTTTATTTTTTATAAACATATAATATATTTTTATCCCCAGGGGTACAGGTTTGTGAATTGCCAGGTTTACACACTTCACAGCACTCACCCCAACACATACCCTCCTCAATGTCCATAACCCCACCCCCTCTCCGAACCCCCCTCCCCCCAGCAACCCTCAGTTTGTTTTCTGAGATTATGAGTCACTTATGGTTTGTCTCCCTCCCAATCCCATCTTGTTTCATTTATTCTTCTCCTACCCCCTTAACCCCCCATGTTGCATCTCCACTTCCTCATATCAGGGAGATCATATGATAGTTGTCTTTCTCTGATTGACTTACTTCGCTAAGCATGATACCCTCTAGTTCCATCCACGTCATTGCAAATGGCAAGATTTCATTTCTTTTGATGGCTGCATAGTATTCCATTGTGTATATACACCACATCTTCTTTATCCATTCATCTGTTGATGGACATCTAGGTTCTTTCCATAGTTTGGCTATTGTAGACATTGCTGCTATAAACATTCGGGTTCACGTGCCCCTTCAGATCACTACGTTTGTATCTTTAGGGTAAATACCCAGTAGTGCAATTGCTGGGTCATAGGGTACCTCTATTTTCAACATTTTGAGGAACTTCCATGCTGTTTTCCAGAGTGGTTGCACCAGCTTGCATTCCCACCAACAATGTAGGAGGGTTCCCCTTTCTCCGCATCCTCGCCAGCATCTGTCATTTCTTGACTTGTTAATTTTAGCTATTCTGACTGGTGTGAGGTGGTATCTCATTGGGGTTTTGATTTGTATTTCCCTGATGCCGAGTGATATGGAGCACTTTTTCATGTGTCTGTAGGCCATCTGGACGTCTTCCTTGCAGAAATGTCTGTTCATGTCCTCTGCCCATTTCTTGATTGGATTATTTCTTCTTTGGGTGTTGAGTTTGCTAAGTTCTTTATAGATTTTGGACACTAGCCCTTTATCTGATATGTCATTTGCAAATATCTTCTCCCATTCCGTCAGTTGTCTTTTGGCTTTGTTAACTATTTCCTTTGATGTGCAAAAGCTTTTGATCTTGATGAGGTCGAAGAGGTTGCTGCCTGAGTTCTCCTCAAGGATTTTGATGGATTCCTTTCTCCCATTGAGGTCCTTCATCCGTTTTGAGTCTATTTTCGTGTGTGGTGTAGGGAAATGGTCCAGTTTCATTTTTCTGCATGTGGCTGTGAAATTTTCCCAACAAAATTTGTTGAAGAGGCTGTCTTTTTTCCACTGGACATGCTTTCCTGCTTTGTCGAAGATTAGTTGACCATAGAGTTGAGGGTCTATTTCTGAGCTCTCTATTCTGTTCCATTGATCTATGTGTCTGTTTTTGTGCCAGTATCATGCTGTCTTGATGATGACAGCTTCGTAATAGAGCCTGAAGTCCGGAATTGTGATGCCACCAACTTTGGCTTTCTTTTTCAATATTCCTTTGGCTATTTGAGGTCTTTTCTGGTTCCATATAAATTTTAGGATTATTTGTTCCATTTCTTTGAAAAAAAATGGATGGTATTTTGATAGGAATTGCATTAAATGTGTAGATTGCTTTAGGTAGCATAGACATTTTCACAATATTTATTCTTCCAATCCAGGAGCATGGAATATTTTTCCATTTCTTTGTGTCTTCCTCAATTTCTTTCATAAGTACTTTATAGTTTTCTGAGTATAGATTTTTAGCCTCTTTGGTTAGGTTTATTCCTAGGTATCTTATAGTTTTGGGTACAATTGTAAATGGGATGGACTCCTTAATTTCTCTTTCTTCTGTCTTGTTGTTGGTATAGAGAAATGCAACTGGTTTCTGTGCATTGATTTTATATCCTGACACTTTACTGAATTCCTGTACAAGTTCTAGTAGTTTTGGAGTGGAGTCTTTTCGGTTTTCCACATGTAGTATCATATCATCTGCAAAGAGTGATAGATTGACTTCTTCTTTGCCAATTTGGATGCCTTTAATTTCCTTTTGTTGTCTGATTGCTGAGGCTAGGACTTCTAGTACTATGTTGAATAGCAGTGGTGATAATCGACATCCCTGCCATGTTCCTGACCTTAGCGGAAAAGCTCTCAGTTTTTCTCAATTGAGAATGATATTTACGGTGGGTTTTTCATAGATGGCTTTGATAATATTGAGGTATGTGCCCTCTATCACTACACTTTGAAGAGTTTTGATCAGGAAGGGATGCTGTACTTTGCCAAATGCTTTTGCAGCATCTATTGAGAGTATCATATGGTTCTTGTTCTTTCTTTTATTAATGTGTTGTAT
>NW_022631128.1:3185509-3213880 GCF_010015895.1 Lontra canadensis | reverse complement strand
GGCAACATATAGATGGGTTTTGTTTTTTTATCCATTCTGATACCCTGTGTCTTTTGATTGGGGCATTTAGCCCATTAACATTCAGGGTAACTATTGAGAGATATGAATTTAGTGCCATTGTATTGCCTGTAAGCTGACTGTTATAATATATTGTTTCTGTTCCTTTCTAATCTACTACTTTTAGGCTCTCTCTTTGCTTAGAGGACCCCTTTCTATATTTCCTGTAGAGCTGGCTTGGTGTTTGCAAATTCTTTCAGTTTTTGTTTGTCCTGGAAGCTTTTAATCTCTCCTTCTATTTTCAATGATAGCCTAGCTGGATATAGTATTCTTGGCTGCATGTTTTTCTCATTTAGTGCTCTGAATATATCATGCCAGCTCTTTCTGGCCTGCCAGGTCTCTGTGGATAAGTCTGCTGCCAATCTAATATTTTTACCATTGTATGTTACAGACTTCTTTTCCCGGGCTGCTTTCAGGATTTTCTCTTTGTCACTAAGACTTGTAAATTTTACTCTTAGGTGACGGGGTGTAGACCTATTCTTATTGATCTTGAGGGGGGTTCTCTGAACATCCTGGATTTTGATGCTTGTTTCCTTTGCCATATTGGGGAAATTCTCTCCAATAATTCTCTCCAATATACCTTCTGTTCCCCTCTCTCTTTCTTCTTCTTCTGGAATCCCAATTATTCTAATGTTGTTTCATCTTATGGTGTCATTTATCTCTCGAATTCTCCCCTCGTGGTTCAGCAGCTGTTTGTCCCTCTTTTGCTCAGCTTCTTTATTCTCTGTCATTTGGTCTTCTATATCGCTAATTCTTTCTTCTGCCTCATTTATCCTAGCAGTGAGAGCCTCCATTTTTGATTGCACCTCATTAATAGCTTTTTTGATTTCAACTTGGTTAGATTTTAGTTCTTTTATTTCTCCAGAAAGGCCTTTTATATCTCCCGAGAGGGTTTCTCTAATATCTTCCATGCCTTTTTCGAGCCCGGCTAGAACCTTGAGAATCGTCATTCTGAACTCTAGATCTGACATATTACCAATGTCTGTATTGATTAGGTCCCTAGCCTTTGGTACTGCCTCTTGTTCTTTTTTTTGTGGTGAATTTTTCTGCCTTGTCATTTTGTCCAGATACGAGTATATGAAGGAACTAGTAAAATACTAAAAGGGTGGCAACAACCCCAGGAAAATATGCTTTAGCCAAATCAGAAGAGATCCCAAATCGTGAGGGGGGGGGAAGGGGATAAAAAGAGGTTCAGAAAGAAAAAAAAAAGGAAAAAAGACAAAAGAAACAAATAAAAAAAGAAAACCAATAATGAAAAAATATAAAAAGGAAAAAAATATATATATATTAGATAAACTAGTTAAAAAATTAAAGGGTAAAAGTTAAAAAAATTTAGCAGAAGAAGAGAAAAAAAATTGAAAAAGAAAAAAAAATTAACTGCATGGCTAAACAATCATGGGGAGAAAGCCATGAGTTCCGTGCTTTGCTTTCTCCTCCTCTGGAATTCCGCTGCTCTCCTTGGTATTGAAACTGCACTCCTCGTAAGTGAACTTGGTCCTGGCTGGGTTTCTTGTTGATCTTCTAGGGGAGGGGCCTGTTGTAGTGATTCTCAAGTGTCTTTGCCCCAGGCGGAATTACACCACCCTTACAGGGGCCGGGCTGAGTAATCCGCTCGGGTTTGCTTTCGGGAGCTTTTGTTCCCTGAGCGCCTTCCGTAGAGTTCCGGAGGACGGGAATGAAGATGGCGGCCTCCCAGTCTCTGGCCCGGAGGAGCCAAGAGCCCAGGGCCCCACTCTTCAGTGCGCCCTCAGAGAACAGCGCCCAATTACTCCCGTCACCCTGGCCTCTGGCCGCGCTCCGAGCTGACCGAGCCTGCGACCGGTTCAAGGTAACCCCGAGCTGAGAGTCACTCCTCGGCTCTGTCTCTGTAGCCGGCTTCCCCGTTCTAATACCTGCAAGCTCTGCGACACTCAGACACCCCGATCCTTCTGTGACCCTGCGGGACCTGAGGCCACACTGGCCCCGCGTGGGCTTCACCCTGGTTAAGCCTCTGGAGCGATGTCCCTCAGCGGAACAGACTTTTTAAAGTCCTGATTTTGTGCTTCGTTGCTCCGCCACTTGCCGGGAGCCGGCCCCTCCCCCCGCGGTCTATCTTCCCGTCGCTTTGTATTCACTTCTCTGCCAGTCCTACCTTTCAGAAAGTGGTTGATTTTCTGTTTCTAGAATTGCTGTTCTTCTTCTCTTCGATCTCCCGTTGGATTTGTAGGTGTTTGCAATCTTTAGATAAGCTATCTAGCTGATCTCCCGCAACCTGAAGTAGTCTCAGCCTGCTACTTCTCCGCCATCTTGACTCCTCCCCAGCACAGCACCTTTTTTGAAGCTATCCTTTTCCCCAAGGAATTGTGTTGGCACCTTTGTCAAAAATCAATTGATGAGAAATATAAGAGTTTTTTCTAGACTCTCACTTCTGTTTCATTTTTCTATATGTCTATCTTTACACTGTCTTAATAAATGTAGGTTTATAGTAAGTTTTGAAATTGGAAGATGAAAGTCCTCCAACTTAGTTCTTTTTCAGAATTGTTTTGGTTGCTCTAGGTATTTTGAATTTCCATTTAACTAAACTCCTATTTTTATAGATGAGGAAACTAAAGTGCCCAGAGAACTTATGGTTTAAAACAAGAGTCCAAATAATTTTTTTAAGATTTTATTTATTTATTTGACACAGAGAGAGTGAGCAAGAAAGGCAGAGACAGAGAGCAAGCACAGGCAGGAGGAAAGGCAGGCAGGGGAGAAGCAGGCTCCCAGCTGAGCAAGGAGCCCAATGTAGGGCTCGATCCCAGGATCCTGGCATCATGACCTGAGCTAAAGGCAGCTGTTTAACCAACTGAGCCACCCTGGCACCCCAAGAGTCCAAATAATTTTGTGCTAGCCTTCTTACATTTCAAAACTCATGCCTTGTAGTAACTCATTGTGGCTCTACTTTAAAAACTCATAGTATTCATCTTATTTTATTTTTCATTCGCTTCCCCTGTGTTCATCTCTATTGTTTCTTGAATTCCATATATGAGTGTATTTATATTGTATTTATATTGTATTTGTCTTTCTCTGACTGACTTATTTTGCTTAGCATAATACCCTCTAGTTCCATCTATGTCATTGCAAATGGCAAGATTTCATTCTTTTTGATAGCTGAATAATATTCCATTATATAAATATATACACCCCATATCTTCTTTATCCATTCTTCTGTTGATGGGCATCTGAGATCTTTCCATATTTTGGCTATTGTGGACGTTGCTGCTATAAACATTATAAACATTAGTGTGCATGTACCCCTTCATATCACTGTTTGTATCCTTTGGATAAATACCTAGTAGTCTAACTGCTAGGTCATAGGATAGCTCTATTTTTAAACAGAGAGGGAGATAAACCATAAAGGAGTCTTAACTATAGGGAACAAACTGAAGGTTGCTGGAGGGGAGGCAGGTAGAGGGATAGGGTAACATGATGGGCATTAAGGAGGGCATTTGAAGTAATAAGCACTGAGTGTTGTATGCAACTGATGAATCATTGAGTACTACCCCTGAAACTAATAATACAATAATAATAATATAGTAATAATAAACAATGTAAATTGTGTTTAAATTTTAAAAATTAAAGAAATAAGAAAGTGAGTGAGTGAGTGAAGAATTTAGGGAAGTAAACTGAGTTCAAGGGTCATACTTCTAAATTGCCTTGATGACTTCCAAAAGGAAGCTTGTGCAATGGAAGAATATATCTCATTATACAGTACATGGAATAATAGTAACTATAAAATACAACACTTCTATTACTTTTTTTAGGCATCCACATCATAATCAGGCATAAAAGCTTAAGGTCTGGAATAGTATACAAGAATAACAAAGAATGATTATGTACTGTATTTATTAAAATATACATACATCTGATTTAATATCAGTAAAAGGATTAAAATAGTAAAAAAAAAAAAAACCTCATAGTAAACTCTATCCAAACTCTATAATGATTGTAAGCCCCTGCCTGTTTTTATCAGAGATCTTAAGTCAGTAGAACCCTGACCTTCCCACCTCCACCCTAAGTCTCCTGACATCCTTTGCCTGTCCCATATTCCCTCTACTGGCTCCTCTACAATCTGCCTTGTATACTTAGCTCTATTCTGTGGCACTGGTTTAATATACACGTCTTGAAAAATCCTTTCACTTTGCCAGAAAAGTTACGTTTCAAATATATTGCAGTATAAGAGTCATATGCTTCAAATGAAATTGATCCCAAGCAGCTGAAATTTTATGCTCCTGGCATGGCACTTGCCAGACTAGCTGGTGTGTATAAACCAGTTATGCTCATAGTTTAAGAATTTGCTTTCTGAATATAGCCTGTGTCTTCCAAGTCTGAGCTGTTATCAGAATCAAGGAAAAGCAACAAACTGAGGTGATCCTGAGGCTTCCAGAGGGTCAGGAACCCATTTCAATAGGTATTTGCATAAGGATTCAAGTTACGTTACCCTAGCATCCCTTCTTGTGTCCAGTTACCATTTGACATGACCCCTCTCTATAAGAAGGCACTTGAAGATGGTACTGGCACAAATATAGACACATAGATCAATGGAACATAATAGAGAGTCCAGAAATAAACCTATGATTATATAGTCAATTAATCTACAACAAAGGAGGCATAAATATGCAATAGGCAATGTCTCTTCAACAAATGATGTTGGGAAAACTGGACAGCTACATGCAAAAGAATGAAACTAGACCACTTTCTTACACCATACATAAAAATAAACTCAAAATGGATTAAGGACCTAAGTATGAGACCTGAAACCATAAATATCCTAGAAGAGAGCTCAAGCAGTAATTTCTCTGACATAGGCTGTAACAACATTTTTCTAGGTATGTCTCCTCTGGCAAGGAAAAAAAAAAGGAAAAATAAACCTTTGGGACTACATCAAAATAAAAAGCTTTTGCACAACAAAGGAAACAATTAGCAAAACAAAAAGATAATCTACTCAATGGAAGAAGATATTTGCAAATGATATATCCAATAAGGGTTGGTATCCAAAATATAAAGAATTTATGCAGTTCATCACCAGAAAAACAAATAATCCAGTTAAAATGGGCAGAAGATGTGAACAGACATTTCTCCAAAGAACACATACAGATGGCCAACAGATACATGAAAAGATGCTCGGTATCACTAATCATCAGGGAAATGCATATCAAAACATCAATGAGATAATGTCTCACACTTATCTGAATGGCTACAATCAAAAACACAAGAAACAAGTGTTGGCAAGGATGTGGAGAAAGGAGCCCTCTTTCACTGTTGGGAAGGCAAGCTGGTGCAACCACTCTGGAAAACAATATAGAGTTTCCTCAAAAAATTAAACATAGAATTATCATATAATCTAGTAATTCCACTCTGGCTATTTACCCAAAGAAAATGAAAACACTAAATCAAAAAGATATATGTATCCTTCTGTTTATTGCAACATTATTTACAATAGCCAATATATGGAAGCAACCCAAGTGTCCATCCTTAGATGAATGGATAAAGATATCCATTCCATAGATATACAATGGAATATTACTCAGCCATAAAACATAATGAAATCTCGCCATTTGCAACAACATGGTTGAATCTAAAGTGTGTAATACTAAATGAAATAACTGAGAGAAAGACAAATACCGTATGATTTCATTTATATGTGGAATTTAAGAAACAAAACAAATGAAGAGAAAATAGACAAACCAAAAAATAAACTCTTAAGTATAGAGAATAAATTGATGGTTACCAGAGGGGATGAGTATAATAGTTGATGGGGTTAAAGAGTGCACTTGTCATGATGAGCACTGAGTAATGTGTAGAATTGTTAAATCACTATATTGTACACCTGAAACTAATAAAACACTGTATGTTAATTATACCAAAATTAAAAAAAAAAAACTTTTTTTTTAAAAAGGAAGGCACTTGAGGAAAAAGATGGTGTTTCCTCTTGCTTTTCTTCATTTATATTATTCACCTTCTGACTACCTTTCTCTACCCTTACCTCCCTATAGTAGCCGCTTTAAGAACAAGATGTGGTATGGCCTTCTGGGGAGCAAGGAACTTTTCCATCGCTCTTACAGGAAACTAGAAGAACGAGTACACCTGGAGGTGAGTGGAAAAGAGGGCAGTACTTCCTAGACATGTGGAAAGGAAATCTCATTACTTTGGGAATCAGCTTTTCCCTTTATCTTTGGTTCTCCCCAAGCTTTAACTCTGATCTTCCCTCACAGCTTATGGGAGGAAGGCATAAAGACAGATTTCCATTTTATGGATAAGAAAATGATAACATGAAGATAAAACAGAGCTCTTCCCCCATCTCTGTAAATGTCCCTCTGCATTGGTATCTGAACAGCCAACCAATGAGAACTACTTTTCTTTCAGTGTGATGGAGAAGCTATCTCCTTGCCAAACCTGCAGGGCATTGTAGTGCTCAACATTACCAGCTATGCTGGAGGTGTCAACTTTTGGGGAAGCAGCGCAGCAACTGCAGTGAGTATGGAATAAGGAACAGGGAAGGAAAAAGGCTTGACCCCTCTAAGGTCTCTCAGAAAGTGTAGCTAGAATGACTGGTATAGAAAGTAGACAGTGGGGGAATAGGAGATAGACTGGGGACATTTATTAGCTCCGTTATGTGATCAGGGTTTTTTTTTTTTTTTTAAAGGCAATTACAATCCCAGAACACAAGAATCAACAAGCAAAGACCTCAGGATCAGATCAATTCTTAGGTGTTGCCTAGACTTTGAATTTTCTATTCCTCAAGACTGAAAGATCCTTAAAAGTTTTCTCTTTTCTCCAAGGAGTTCTGTCAGTAAAACCACCTGGGAAATTGGCCATGACTCCTTTCTTCTGAGCTCACCCAAGAAGATCATGAGGACAGTGGGACTGGCCTTGGGGATTTATGATGCTAGATTGGACAGGGAGGAACAAGCTAAGAGTTGTAATCTCAAAAGAGGTTAAAGAACTGTGATCTTGGTGCCCTTTTCCCAGATTGGCTTCCTGACCTCATCTTTCCCCCTTTAATATGTAGTTTTTCCATTCTTCATGAGCTAGAAAAATTCTAACCAGGAGCCTTCACAGCATGTGTGCTTGTGATAGTCAGGGTGTGGTTTCTCAAAGGTGGGATATGTGACACAGTTTTTCCTTCTCAGGAATATGAGGCTCCTGCAATAGATGATGGGAAGCTGGAGGTAGTGGCTATCTTTGGTTCTGTACAAATGGCAATGTCCCGTATCATTAACCTGCATCATCATCGCATCGCCCAGGTAGGCAAGGGTTGGGTGGGCACCAGAAAAGGTTGGGCTTTGAGCTACAACTTAGAATGTGGAATAACTGGGTCTAAGAGTGCCAGGGTGGAGAGAGGTTATATGGTGGGTGGTAAGCATGCTGGCTAAGGTTGGAGACAGAAGTTATAGGGTCCAAAAGGAGCAAAAATCCCATAGGAAACAGGTGTTTTTCCCTGAGATAATCTGATTCACATCCATGCCAGTCCTGCTTCAGATACACATTAAGGCCATTACTGTGAGATTATCATATTGATCTGTAGTAGTGGCCTCATTTTTCTCCCCCATGCTCCCTCTTCTCTGGCAGTGCCATGAGGTGATGATAACCATTGATGGTGAAGAAGGTATCCCAGTGCAGGTGGATGGAGAGGCCTGGATTCAGAGGCCAGGCCTTATCAAGATTAGATACAAGAATGCTGCCCAAATGTTGACCAGAGATCGGGTAAGAAAGTCTCACCTTTCTCTTTTATTATCTCCTCTATAGCTGTCACTTCCCACACCAGACACACTGAATCAGAATGGGGTTGGGTAGTTCTTGGGAATTGCATTTGTCAATAAGCTCTCTGAGACATTCTGTTATATACAGACATTTGCAAACCACTATCCAAGACAGTGAGACAAGAAGTTCTCTCCTTTGGTTTTGGACAAAGTTGTTCCTCTCCCACCACTGCACAGAGAACTAAATGCCTCAAATAGCTATGGAGAGATCTCCTTGAACAAGAGATTCTTCATTGATTATGGTCTTTAAGTTCCTCTAAGATTGAAAATGCTGCATTTGCAAATGCCATCTACTGCAGTCAAACCATCTAAAGCTAGAAAGAAGCCATTATTGATCAGATGTTCAGTACCTGGAGCCTTTCTTCCACTCTGACCCATGAACTATCCATAGAAATAACAATAGAGAAGGGAGGGGAAGTCTGGTTTACAAACAGCTTACTTTGTGCCAGGTGCATGTATTCTCTCAAGTAGGTCCTCCCACCAATCCTGTGAGGTAGATATTCTTGTGCCTATTTTACAGGTGAGGAAAATGAAAACCAGAGGTTAAATAATGTGTGCTAAAAATCACACAACCAGTGAGTGACAGAAGCACAATTCAAAATTAAACTACGTATGTCTGGCTCTAGAGTCCATCACAACAGGAGCACCTGGGTGGCTCAGTTTGTTGAGCAGCTGCCTTTGACTTAGGTTGTGATCCTGGGGTCCTGGGATCAAGCCCCACGTCAGGCTCCGCACTCAGCAGGACATCTGCTTCTACCTTTCCTATCTCTCCCTCTGCCCCCACTTTTTCTGCTCACTTCTCTCTCTCTTAAATAAATAAATAAATAAAATCTTTTTAAAAAATCCATCATAACATATGGCCTAGATTTGGGAAAGAAAGGAACATGAAAGATGCACCATTGTCTTATGATTATGATACTCTCATATAGGAGCTTCTAGAAGGTTAACATCTCTCTGACTGAAGCATGTGATCCCAAGACACATCACAGTAACAATAAAAATTAACAGTGCCTAGTAAGAAAGGGATAGTGAATAAAATGAAGGATAGATGTGGAGGTGTGTAGATGAGTGTATAGAAGAATGAGTGGGGTCACTCTCTCCTTTACCCATTATCCCCACAAATATCAGACTCACAAACAGATTTGTCAAGTACCCTCTAAGCTATAGTGATCATCAGGATCTGCCACTATCTTCATTTTTAGGACTTTGAGAACTCAATGAAAATGTGGGAGTGCAAGCATGGTGAAATTCAAGCTGCCTCTCAACCTCATCTGGACTCCCAGGAATCTCAGGATAGCCTCTCTGATGAGGAATATGCCCAAATGCAGCACTTAGCTCGACTTGCAGAAAACCTCATCAGCAGGTAAGCGGACTGGCCCAGATACAGGGTGGGAATCCCAAGAACAGTTAGGGACAAGAAGCTAACCTGTGTCTGTCGGCTCCTAGGGAGCCTGGCCCCAGAAAGGAGTCTTTCCCAGAGCTCTGAAGATTGGCAGGGACCCTGACGATCCAGGGAGGAATAGTCTTTGTGCTCAGCAATAAGCCAGTTTGAACCTCTTCCTTTAGCCCCAGAGGTGAATTTGATCTCCTGATGCCCCAAACCCAGAGGACTAAGAATATTTATCCTTGCCCTTAAATATCAAGAGGGCCTCAGAGTTCTTGGAGTCAGCTTCCCTTCTGTAGCCTGGCCTCCCACTCTCCCAAAGTACCCGGTATCTAATTCAGGTGACATAAGGATGGACAAAGACAAATACCTAGAAAAGATCAGAAACATTTTCTGGTGTAGTTAGCTACCCAACCCAGGTACCCAGGGATCTCGTTTCTACCTTCATCTCAACCATCTCCAGCACCCCAAGCCAGAAGATTTTTAAAGCTTTCTGGACCCATTTATCTGTTCTTGCTTTATTACAGACTTACTGACCTGAGTAAGGTCCACCAGCATGTGTCTGTTCTCATGGATTCTGTGAATGCCAGTGCTAACATCCTGAATGATATATTTTACAGCCAGGATAGTGGCAATGAGGCAGGTGCAGCTTCCTGCATTCCCAATGAGGTAAGAAAGGAAGGGGCAGATGAAGAAAAAGAGTCAAACCAAGTAGGAAGGGGGATGAAAGTGAAGAAAAGTGAGCCAGAGGCTGGGTGGAGAAACTGGGCAAATGATATGGCAGGAAACTGATCGATAGAATAGACAGGGAATAGAGGTATTCCTTAACTCGTTACAGATGAAAGTGGCTACTGGGGAAATTCCATAGCAGATTTCATCAGCCTGAGAGCTAGCCCTTTTCCTGAGAGCTATCAACAATACTGGCCTCTTGGGAGAAATAGCCAATGGATAGAGAGAAACTTGGCATTGGCACTTCCTCATGCCAAGTGGATCCCTGTATAAACTCTTATGGTGATGCCTGCCATAGAAACCCGAGCTCCAGGCTGCCTTGGTTTCCCTCTTGAGGGAAATTTCCAGATTGGGATATTTGATGTTAAATGTGCTGACCCATGACTTTACCCACTGCCAGAAAATTTAAGTGATTCTTTTAAAAAAGTAACTTTAGTGGTAGACAAACAATACAAAAGAGTCACATATAGGATCAAGGCCGCCTAAAACATGGATTGCCTATTTATTTTCAACCAGACTTAGTTGGTGGAGGCCTGGAGCTCAAAGCCCAGAGTTTTGAAAAGGGTGGTTGGGCCTAATCCTACCTCCCATGGGAAAGGAGGTTTTAGTGTAGCAGCAACAAGTAGCCTCAGATTTACTCTCTGGTTTACATATTTCCTATTTTACTACATCCACCGCAGTCAGTCAATGGTGCCAAGTGCCAAGGTGTGCTGCACCACTTTGTAGGATACACAAATACAGCTGTACCAGTAGTTGACAGCTCTGGTTATGTCAGTTCTGATTGGCTGATGTCCATGCTGTACTAGTTGTGCTATATTTTGAATATTACTTTTTCACCTATGGCCATATCCTACTAGCCTGCTCCTACCTTCCTACAGAAAAGCCAGCTGCATGCTTACTAACCAACAACTCCTCTGTCTTTGCCCTTTCCCTTCCTTTCTTTTCCTTTCTTCTCTCAGACTCTAAGCAGAAATGATGCAGTAGATGTTACATTTAGTCTTAAAGGGCTCTACAATGACACCAAAGCTTTCCTGGATGAAAAATTGGTGAGTGGAGGGGGTTGGAATGAGGGAGGGCAAAGTGTTCCATCTGAACGTGGTTATGGTCTATGCTTGGTTCTAGGGTGTTGGAAGACATGTAGAACATTTTGGCCAGGTGCTTACCTGGTAGTCCCTGTTTGTCATCCTCACCCAGGGTTGTTATTGATTGTGTCAACTCACCATTATGCTAATCCGTAGTGACTACCATATCCTTGAAGAAAAGTCTCTCCCTCTCCTTTGGTAAATGTCTCCTGGGTCCAGACCAGGTCAATCAAAAGTAGGGTGTTCTCATTATACTTCACACAGGTTCAGTAGAAGGGAGTGAACTCTTTTGAGCTGCTCTATATCTCCCAAGTTTCCATATACCTCTGTCACCATGTGGGAAGACAATATAGACTAGTGGGGAGCACTAAGTTCAAATCTCCAATCTGCCACTCACTAATTCCATTCATTTCATAAGGTTGCTCTAAGAAAGTGCTGAAACCTTGGTAACTTAAAACAACAGAAATTTATTGCCTCACAGTTTTGGAGGCTAGAAGCTGAAATCACCATGTCATCAGGGCCATATGCCCTCTGAAACGTGTAGGCAAATCCTTCCTTGCCTTTTCTAACTTCTGGTGACTTGCCAGCCATCTTTGGTGCTCATTGGCTTGTAGATGCGTTACTCCAGTCCTCCATCTTTACATGGTATTCTCCATGTGTCTCTGTCTTCACATGACCATCTTCTTATAAGGAAACCAGTCATACTGGATCAGGTACCTACCCTATACCAGTATGGAGTATGGCATCAGCAATGATAGCATTTCCAAATAAGATCATATTCTGAGGTACTGGGGGCTAGAATTTCAACATATCTTTCTTGTGGTGGGGACACAATTGAATCCTTAACACTAGCTGTGTGAAGCAACCTCACATCTCTGGGTCTTGGTTTCTTTATCTATGAAATAGTAATTGTAATCTCTACCTCTCCAGGTTGTTGTGAGAATTAAATTAACTATTGTATATTAAGTGCATAGCTGGCCTGGCACTAGTAGCAGCCTGATACATGGTAGATTTTATTCATGTTAGGGAAAATGGACTGAAGCTCAGTTTTTGAGCTACAAGAATAGTTGAATGGTTCTCATAATGCAAACCCTATAGGCACACTTGACGAGTGTGCTCTGATGAGTCAACTGATTGTGACCACCCCACTTTTGGGTTGGCTGCTAAAGCCCTGAGGCAGGTGCTGTTCTTGCCTCTCATCTAATTAAGGTTTATTTGAAGAGGGGTGTCTGAGTTGATATTGCAAGAAGGGCATCCACTTCCCCTTTTCCATTTGCACATCTAATTGGCACACTGCACAGGCGGCAAAGTGGCTAAAGCAATCAGGCCAGGCCTTCCCAGCATCTGAGCCCCAAGCTAGAATCTTTCAGCCTTAAACAACAACAACACAAGTACCTTCTATATATAGGCAGAGCTCAGTCGCCTTGCAATCCGAACAGCAGGAAATATGAGATCTTGGCCTCTCATTGCCATTCAGGCTTTCTTGAAGCTCATGGCATGAAAGTTGGTTTGTGCCAGCCAACAACCCAAATTGAGCATATACCACACTTAATACAGGTTGAGGATATGATAAGGACCCCCACACACATACACACATCCAAATGAGACCAGGGGCAGGCAGCAGCTAAGAATGATCATGTATCTCCAAAAAGGCTACATCAGAGGTGGCATGGAAATAAAGCTTATTTCATTTTGGTGTCTTATTCTTCCCCTTGAAGAAGGAGGGCAGTAAGCAGCTCAGTGTCAGAGGGATGTAGATTTATGATGAAGTAAATCCCACCCAGTAACCGCCACTTTCTTTATTTGGAAACCTCACTTATACTATGGCCAGTGATGTGTTAGAACAGAAACCAAGAAATAAGCAATGAAGTCCTCTGAGTCAGTTCACACAATTACCTCAGAGAGTCCTGAACAAGGTCTCCTATAGAGCCAGAAGGATACGAGAATAGAGCATGAGACTCAAACCCACCACCTAGAATTTTTCAAAGCCTGAGTCCCTGTATGCTAAACAGGAAGTCATTGGGAAGCCATTTTTTTTCTCCTATTATGATTAGAAATGATTTTCCAGGGCTCTAAATCCTTCTTTCTCATATGTGGCTTTGGGTTTGACTACCAAACCCCTTTTGAGCATTGCTGGTAAGTATGCCCTTTCTCCCTTACCTTGAAGTGATAGCCATTTCTACCTGACATGTGCTATCCTCCTTCTTACCCCCCATGTGCACACACATGTTCTGTGCATCTGAGATACTCTGTACTGTCTTAAATCATTAGTTGTAAAGCAAAAGATTATTTGTCAGCACTGACTTGTTTCTCTCTCATATCCCATTCTAATTGACCATAATCTCCAACCCCATCCCCCACCTATTTACCTGCCATCCATTTTGTGATAGTTGGCAATACTCCATTTATGGCTGGAGCATCAAGTGGCCCATGCACAGCTAGAAGCCACATGAGTGCCAGATTGAAAGTAAAGTATATGACAGGGAGGAGAGGTGAGGCCAAGTTAGGTGGGCTGGAAAGTATGTCAGGGCTGACGATAGCAACGTGCATCTGTTCTCTCAGCTCACCATTTAATGGAACATAACTATCTCAGCTATGTTGCTGGTCTAGGACTTGGTTCTTCTGAGTTGGAAGATGGTCCCAGAAGAATTCATTTTAATTCTCACATGGACTGTACAGAGTTCATCCTGTGGGTTATGGGGATTATTAGGGAATGCTTAAGCTTTGTTTCCTGAACCTGTAAGACAAGCCATCTGGATCACATTTCTAAATTACAAAGAGAGACTAGCTAGGGGCTAACGCACAGCTTGGGGGGCACCTGGGTGGCTCAGTTGGTTAAGTATCTGCCTTAGGCTCAGGTCATGATTCCAGGGTCCTGGGATCAAGTCCCACATCGGGCTCCTTGCTTGGCAGAAAGCCTGCTTCTCCTGCCTGCCACTCCCCCCGCTTCCCCTGCTTGTGCGCTCTCACTCTCTCTATATATATATACATATATTATCTCATTTTGACAAATAAATAAAATCTTTTAAAATTAATAGATAAATACATGATAGATAAATAGATGATAGAGAGATAAGTAAAGAGAGAAACACAGCTTGGGGAGGCAGACTCTCTTTGCCAGAAAGGGAAAATTTAAGCCAATCTCTATCTAGCCTTCTCCTTACTTCACAAAGGAGCCTTTATATTATGGTAACTGTATAATAAAGATTTCTCCCAGCATCTAACCACCTCACATATCTTTCCTGGGTGGGCACTGTGGTATATAGGGTAGGCTATAGAGTTAAACAAATCTGAGGTTCTATCTAGCCACATGATCTTGAGCACCAAACTTCTTTGAGTCTGTTTTCTTGTCTATAAAATGAGAATAGTATTATAAAGTTATTGGGAAGATAGAATGATATCATGTATGCAAAATGCCTGGTATACAGCATGTACTAGAAATTGGTAGCTGTTATTTAGGGGGACAATTAGGTGTCTCTGGGGACTTGAGGGTCAGGGGTAAGACCTTGTTCTGGACCCTGAGCTGTAGGGGTATAACTCAAGTGATCGTTGATACTGGTCAAAGGCCTCTCTGCTTGCCAGACTGTGAGCGTGCCCAGCCCCAAGGAAATTACCACAATATGGTTGTTTCCTAGATCTCCCTATTGAGAAAGTAAAGAGCTAGCTATACCTTTCACTAATCCCATGGCCAAAGGAGATACAAGTTGGCACCCTGTGATCTCGTGACCACTAGCATGGTGGCCTGGGAGTGTGGGAGAGAGCCAGACTTTATGAGGGCAAGGTGTTGGGCATTGGATACTCACTCTTTTTCTTGTCTTTACCAGCTGAGAAATGCTGAGGATGAGGCCACACTTCAAACTGCCCTGGAAACCATGAATAAGGAGCTTGAAAAGCTATCTGAGATTGACTGGATGAATTCAATCCTTGTTTCAGAGGTGTGTTAACTGGGGATTAGGAAATAAAGAGGAAGAGGTCTTCTTCCTTGGTTCCTTCCAGTGTCGGCCAGGACACAGTGACTGATGTAGCAGAAGGTGTCCAGTAGTGGCTTTCAGCTTGAGCTTGAAGGAATGCCCTCCTCCCATCTCCTCATCATAAGCAGAGAGGACATGGTAGAAAGCACGTTGAAAAATTAGATGACCATGGGAAAAAAAAAAAAAAAGAAGAGCTACTCTGTGGCAGGAGATGATTGGGAAAGAATAAGCAAGATTGGTTTTTTCTATACTGTCCTCTGGTCACAATTCCCCCTCCCTGCCCAATACCTGCTACTAGGAACTGGATTTCATCTGGCACATACCATTATGGCCAATACCAGTTGTTTGCAGCCAACATCTGTTCTAAATGGTTGGTGCCTAGGCCATGTGAGTGGTTAAAACACCTCTCTCTGCTGATTCCTGTCCCTCCCACTCTGGGAGGGAGGCTAACCTTCCCTTAGCAGGTGTGTGGTTTAAAAGAAAAGCATGGCAGGAGTGGCTGCAGAATAACTGTGGGGATACTGTCATTTTTGGAGAGTCAGATCAGGAAGAGTTGGAGGACAGGTTTATACTCTCTCTAATGGAGAGGATTGGAGGTATAAATATCTTGAAAAGATAAAAGTCCCAATGTTTCTTGGAAAGTGTTTGGCTGGACTTTCTGGCAACAAAGTTAACCTGGGAATTATGCTTTACTAAGATCAGTGGTGAAATAAGCACACTTTAGCAGGAATGAGAGGGCTGGGAGGCTAAGCTGGAATTAAAGAGCCCGCATGATCTGTAGATCAGAGAACCCACATTCATAATTAAGAGTTATGTGGGGAGAACCCTCTTTGCATTCTAGACAGGGAAGAAGGTGGCCTGTGAGGCAGGTTCTTCTCTCTGTGAAGGTACTTGACCAAGGAAGTTTGCTTTAGCTCATCAAATCATATTGCTTTTTTTTTCTAATTCGTGCAGAGGTGCCATACGAGCTAGCAGTGGTCCTAGCAATCTCACCCTTCCAATCCCTAGCCACATGTCCTCAGGCAAAATATTTTACCTCTCCAAGCCATTGCTTCTTCACTTCTAAAATAGGGATGATAATAGCCACTTTGCAAGGTTGTTTGGGGGCTTATATGAGAACAATTATTAAAGTATTTAGCAAGGAACCGGCACAGAGTGGGATCTTGGTAAAGATCATTTGCCCTCGTAGGGCAAGGGACTAGTCTCCCACATTTGGATGGATAGCACATCTATCTGCTTTATGCAGCCATCCTTGTTCACCAATTTACCAGGCCTCTAGGAATTGTTTCTCAATGTAGGCAACTAATTCTGACCTTCCTTTTGCTATGGTTTCCCAGGAAAAATCTTCAGACACTGACAGTAGAAGCACCAGAATGAAAGTTAAGTTCCCCAAGTTGGGGAAGAAGAAGCTAGAAGAGGAAGATAAGCCTAAATCAGGCCAAGGAGTCCAGGGTTTTATTGGTAAGTGTTCCCATTCCACAGGCATAGTGGTCATGAAGACTTCCCCAGCAGCTGGGTACCTCCCAGGGGCCTAGAGTTCACATTAGAAATGTTCATGGAGGGGTTCCAGGGTGGCTCAGTGGGTTAAGGCCTCTGCCTTTGGCTCAGGTCATGATCCCAGGGTCCTGGGATTGAGCCCCGCATCGGGCTCTCTGCTCGGCAGGGAGCCTGCTTCCCCCTCTCTCTTTGCCTGCCTCTCCGCCTACTTGTGATATCTCTCTCTGTCAAATAAATAAATAAAATCTTTAAAAAAAAAGAAATGTTCATGGATATGGTGGTAATGGAGGAGATGGGCTGGGAGCCAACCTTAGACAATTCCAAGCAGCCTCTTAGACAAAGTGTGAGTTAAAAAGTGATATGGACAGTGGGAAGAACCTGAGAAGGAACCACGCTATGTGGTCTCTGTGATACTGATAGCTGAAGAGAAAAATGAGACCAGGCAGTCACTTTTCTGCTTGACCCATTCATGTCCTTGGTTGATAAAGTATGACAAAATAGTCATACTTAGATCACTCTCCCAATCAAATACGGCTACAAGCTTTTTGTGTGTGTGTGCTCTAGAAAGCAGTATAGTTTGAGATGGGCTGAGATATCAGTGGTAGGCACCTACAGGGTGAAGAATAGTTTTCTATGACTTCTCTAAACACTGTTTTTCCTTATGTGTAAATCCCTAGAGATGCAAGTTTTCTGTTTCATTTTTTGAATTTTGGTTCCATCCCTTCTTTGGGGTTGGAATTAAGCATAATTGATATGTCAGTGGGGCTCAAAAGAAGGTTCTCCTAGAGTTGTCAGTTACACCAATTCTGATGTCAATGATCTCTACTAAATTTTGGGCCTAGATAACCTGGAAGCTTGAGAGATATACCAACAGTGGACATGGGGGGGAAAGGGATGGAGGGTGGCTGTTTGTTTGTTTCTGAGGAAATGAGAATTTGCACAGATGCCAAGAGAGAATTTCTTGGATCAAACTCAGGTTTGGTCCAACTAGTTCAATTTCCTAAGAATCTTCTGGTTGGGAGGAATGGTATTTCAAAGTCTTTCAGAAGACTCCGAAGGGGTCAATAGCATTTCCACAGATTATCATGTTCAGAGGACTCATCCCATTTGTGTTTGGCTCACATGGTGACAGCTGGTATTCTTGGATGATTTAGAGATGGTTGGTACAATAAGAACAAACCAGTCTGTCTCCTAACAGACTCTTTGTTGGCTCTCTTTAGGGCCCATACATTTGGGTATCTGACAATATGCTAACATTATTTCTATACTGGTTTTTTCTCTAAAGGACGTTTGTGGCATCACCGAAGTCATGAAGATAAAGCAAAAGATGATGATCCTCCAACATAATCAATTCAACTGTAGTCCTTAAAAGCTGGAAGGAGAACTCACAATGTTTGGAATTCCACTACAAAACTCTGAAAACCTCACTATAGGCTAGACTAAATTATTTCAGAATAAACATGAGCACCACCAAGAAAGATCGTCCAATTCTTCACACTAATATGATTTTCCTGGACTCAATCCGGTCTCCTTAGAGGTTTACATTTTCTCATTGGCCAAAGATTCTTGTTCCGAGTTGTTTTGTTCAGTTCTCCTTGTCTGTGCATCTCGAGCAACTACAGTATTTCACTGGGATGAGCTCATTATGAATGGCCTGGGATCTACAAAGGATTCAAGAAAGTTCACCTCTTCAGGGAATTTGGGAACAGTTTTCTCTGATAAGCAGAGAAACTGTTGATGCTAGGGAATGAATGAAAGAAAGAAATACTCTCAGGGAGATAAGGAGAGGGATGAGGACAGCCAGGCTTGGTTGTTTCTCCCCCAATCCCTGCCAGTTGCAGCTTGTAACTTCAGGAGGTCTCTTCTATTTGTCTTATTAAGATGAAAACTAGGTCCTGGGGGCTTGTCCACTTGCCTGTTACAATGACCATGTGAAATCGTTTCTTGTAGACATGGTAACTGCTTTCTCTGCAAACCCTTTGTGTTTTTCCATGTGTGCGTGTATGTCTTTGCACAGGTCTAGGTGGTGCTCTGGTGGCTGGGTGGGCCCATGGATTGGAACTCACCTCTATGGTGACCATATAGGATCCCCTGCTACTGCCTTGACCCTAGTCTGCATGCCTCCATGGAGTGTTTGCCTGCATTCTCGCTGGATTTTGTAACTAAATGTTTTGCCGCTGTGCTGCAGTATAGATTATGTACAGAGACATAAAGATGTGTGTATATATATATATTTTTTCTTTTTAAGAACTGAAGATACAACTCAACCTCTAAGTGACCCTACAATTTATTGTGCTAACCCAGGAATCCCTCCCCACCCTGATCCCATCCCCCACTCCCATTACCCTACACACACATACATGCCTCTACCAACTGCCCTAGTTCTTGGTGGAGCTTCTAATCTTTTGGTGCATTTTCAGCGTCTTAGAAGTGGCTGGGATCTACCTATAGCCCAGCTGATTCTATCTGACGCCCTCCCCCACCGTAAAATTCTGAGCCAGGCCACGGAAGGGGGAACAAAAATACCAACGCCCTAGAGAAGGGGACTAAGCTGGCATGCTGCCTTTTTTGCTCTATTTGTCCTGGACTCTACATCAGCAACTGCCCCAAACTGTGCTGTCCCCTTCTCCAGTAAAGACTATATGGAGCAACCAGGCCTTGAGCTCTGTGACTTAGATGCCTAAGCTAGGGACTGCCTGACAAGTCACAGCCTAGGCCCTTCCCCACAAGCTCCATCTTGGCCTGAGCCTTCTGGACAGGCTGTTGGGTTAGTCCTCAAGTCACCTTTGAATCTCCCATCTTGCTCCTTTCCCTTGAGTACAGAGGGGCATTCAGAGTGATCAGAAAGTACTTGGGCCTGGGAAAATGGAGGCTGAAAGCCTCTGCATTTCCCATGGTTCTTCCAAATTTCTCATGGGAACAAAGTAGGCCAAAATTGCTCCAAATCCCAATTTGCATTTTTTGAATGCCTGCACCCAGTCAGGCAAATCTAATCAAATGCTAGTGTCCAGAGAGATTCTCTCTGGTCTGCCTTGTATACCCACCCCACCCCCTTCAACTCATACCTTTTGTAAGTATCCCTTCCCACTTATCAAGACAAAGCCAGAATACTGGCCTCTCCCCACTTAGACAAACAGCGTGCTCAATTACCTGACTCAGTCCAATGGCTGGTTCATTGAGGTGCACAATCCAGACTCCAACCACTGGTTCTCAACTCTGGAACTTCACCAGCCTAGCCCACTTAAACCAGCCACCTGTGTTCCACCTCTGCAGGGGTGAGGAGAAAAATACTAACAAGGGGATAGTCCCCATACGTCTGATTGCTGCGTCAAACAAACAAAAAAGTTCTAGCTCTACAACTAGAGAAGAAAGTTAATGGAAAAAGATGAGAGAAAACATTTAAAACTTATTTAAGCATCAGAAATATGTTAACTTATTGTATGTATTTGAGTGGGAAGTGTACTGCTGCTGTGTCTTTGGCTTTCCCTGCATCACTTTCTTCCCAGGAGGAGGTATTAGATCAAATCAGCAAGGTCACTATTGCAGCCTGACTTGGCTCCTCTGTGGCTGCATGCATTAACATTTGCACACACAGTCACTCACAGAGTTGGGAACCAAGTTACGTTTTTTTCTCAGAACAGGCTTTTTCAAAACGGAATGTTTCCAAATGAGCAAATTTTAGGAAACAGAAGGAAGTCCTGGGAGAGGGTAGCTTTATCTTGGCAGTGCCTAAGCAGGGCTTTGTCTTGTAATTATTTTTATCACCGATGATAATAAACTGTAATAGGGCTCCATCTCTTGTGCTTACTTTGCTGAGTTACTATATGTCATTGTATATTGTAATGCTACTGTTGCTCTGTGGTATCATCTGGATTCCCTTTCACCCATGCTGTCCTCTCACCTTGAGTCAAGATGATATTGAATGAAACCACTAGGATTTGGGGTTGAAGTCGACTCGAGTAGAATTGATAGCTGATGAGACCCAGGAGCAGGTGTAGCATACTAAACCACTTGGTTACCTCCTAAATTGCCTAACAAGCTGATTCCCAAAAAGGAATGCTGAGCACCTGTTCTTAAATGTACTATCTTGGAAACAAAGCAAGAAGTGGAATCTCTTTCTCAAGAGAGTTGGCTAAGCCTCTATAAGCATAAACTGCTTTTAGAACTTCATTGTTTACTATCTGCAGTAATACAGTTGCTCGGGTGGTGGGACCAGACACCAAATATCCATCTTAATTATGTTCAGAGAGGCCATCACAAGCCAAAGTTCTGGGGTTTGGTTGCATCTTTGGTAGTACTTTCTGAGAGATTGGGCAATTCCTGGCCAGAAGAATAGTGGGGAAAGAGAGTACCAATAGATTTGGACTGGCATCAACTACTTCAGGTATCAATACTACAAAAGGTCAGCAGCTTTCAGTCCCCACTCCCAAAAGGACCTGTGCTATGGCCAAAAGAACAGGGGAAAAATAAAGAAGACATTTTCAACTTATTACTTAGGTTATAGATTGATCAGAAGAAATAGCTGGGGTCAACATCATCTTCCCTAAGGACACAAGTAGAAGAATTTTATAAGAGGTATAAACTAATACCAAAGCAACCAAACCCATGAGCACCATTCCATCCTGTAAAGAACCTTAACTATTTATATGGTTTACGGAATTGCATTTGTGTATCTGTCTGCTAATCTGTAATACATGTTGCTTCCTCTTCTGTGTTTTTTGTTTCCTCAGAGGTCCCTGCAAATAAACAGCAGGGCCAGGGTCTGGTTGGGGGAGGAACCTAGGGTAGTTAGGGGTAATAGAAAAAAAGCAGAAAGAAAAGGTCCATAAAGCGTGCCTATTCCTCCTCCCCACCCCCCAATGGAACACCAGTTCTCAAAGTTAATAAAGTTTTGCTTCTTAAAATATTTTAATAAATAGATAAATGTAATCAACACCAGTGTCTCATTATTTACCTTGGCATGGGAGGAGTTGGATTGTAATGGAAATGGGGCTGCACTTGGGTAGTCATCCAAACTCTAAACAAGTCACACGCACAATAGCAGGTGAGGAGGACAGCAACAGCGCAAGTCAAGAATCTCCATCAGTATGATCATAACATTGAAAAAACTACCACAAAAAGTTCTAAAACCTAGCTCAACTCAAGACAACCCAGTGGAGAAATATCTACCACTATAATTGTTCCAGAACTCCATTCTCTGCGGGATCCATATTTAAAAGAAATGAATTAGTTACTGAAGAGGTGAAATGAGGTAGAGGAGTACAGCCCAGACTGCTAAGTAGATGCATAAATACAAAGAGAACTTTAAAAAACATTTAACAATAAAATCTGCCCCTGTAAGACATATATTGCATAACTCCTCTCCATTCCAAAAGGGTTTGAAGTGGGAAGGAGTGTGTTTTGTTCAGATGAAAAAATAGGTTTAGGCCAAGGATCAAAAATGGCTCAGTTTCTGCCCTGACAGCGACCCTGAAGGCAGCGGCAGTTATTAGTCATATTTCATAGGTAGGCCATTGAGACTGTATTAGACCAGGATTCCACAAAATGCTACATACACTACAGTGAGAATTCAGATCTCCCAAATCCTTGACTTTGCACTATCAAAAACTGTCTCTTACTTAGAGACAAAATGTTGTGACCTTCAGGACCACGTTTCAGTCTCCCACATAAAAACGACATTCTTAGGCTATATGAAAGAACAAGCCCTATTGCTGAGAAACTACCACCAGAGTAGGCCCTGTAATTAATGTTAAGATGCTTAGACTAATCCTGTAGGCTAGTAAATTACCGTCAGAGTACAATTTGTCTCGGTTTTTTATTAATCATTATGCAGTAAAATTGCTTTTTTTTTTTCTTTTGGTGTATAATTCAGTGATTTTTTTTTTAAACATTTTTTCGGGGGGCGCCTGGGTGGCTCAGTGGATTAAAGCCTCTGCCTTCACCTCAGGTCATGATCCCAGGGTCCTGGGATCAAACGCCGCATCGGGCTCTCTGCTCAGGGGGGCAGCCTGCTTCCTCCTCTCTCTCTACCTGCCTCTCTGCCTGCTTGTGATCTCTGTCAAATAAAAAAAATCTTTAAACGTTTTTAAAAAGATTTTATTATTTATTATGTAAATTTATTATATACATTTATCTGTCAAATTAAAAAATCTTTGAACATTTTTTTAAAGATTTTATTTATTTATTTATTTATTTATTTATTTGACAGACAGAGATCACAAGTAGGCAGAGAGGCAGGCAGAGAGAGGAGGAAGCAGGCTCCCCGCTGAGCAGAGAGCCCAATGCCGATGCCGATGCCGGGCTTAATCCCAGGACCCTGGGATCATGACCTGAGCTGAAGGCAGAGGCTTTAATCCACTGAGCCACGCAGGCGCCCCTAATTCAGTGAATTTTTAACACATATAGACATTCGTGTAACCACTGCTATTATCAGGATACTGAACAGTTTCCACTGCCCCAATCAATTTCTTTTATCCTTCCTGATTTTAAGACTTATTCCTTACCTTAACTCTAACCCCTGAACTATTTTCCCTCCCTACCATTTAGTCCTTTCATGAATGTTCATAGAATATGTAACATTTTGAGATAAGCTTATTAAATTCAGCATAAAGCCTTTCAGATTCTTTCAAGTTGTCATGTGAATCAATAGTTTGTTCCTTCTTGTTGGTGAATAATATTCCATTGTATGGATCTACCAGTTTGTTTATTTGCCAATCAAAGAAACTAGGTTGCTTCCAGTTTGGGGCAATTATGCATAGAGCTGTTATAAACATTAATATACAGGCTATTGTATTCACTTCCCTAGGATAAATACCCAGGAGAGGGATTGCTATGTTATATCCTAATGCATGTTTCAATTAATAAGAAATTTCCAAACTATTTTTCAGAATGCCTGTACCATTTTGCATCCAAACTAGCAATGTTTGACAGTTTTACTTACTCCACATCCTCACCAGCTCTTGTCCTTGTCTTTTAGCCATTCTAAGAGATATTTAGGGGCACCTCACCATAGCATCATAGATAATGTTAAAAATCTTTTTACGTGCTTATTTGTCATACTTCAGTCCTGTTTGGTTAACTGTTCAAATTCTTTTCCCTGTATTTCTAATTGTGTTTTTCATTTACTCATTGAGTTTTCAGAATTCTTTATATATTCTGCATCCAAGTCCTTTGTCAGATATGTGATTTACAAATCTCTTTCACCCATCCATAGTTTGTCTTCTCATTCTCTCAACAATATCTTTCAAGGGAAAAATTTTACATTTTTATAATAGAGATAATTCATTTTTTCTTCTATGGATGTGTCATTAGTGTCATATTAAGAACTCTTCCTCTAGCTCAGTAGTCCTCAACCAGGAGTAACTTGGCCCCAAAGGAAAGTAGGCAATTGTCTAGGTACATTTTTGGTTGCCATAGCATGAGGGTGGGATGTCTCTGGTACTTAATGGATAAAGGCCAGAAAAACTGCTAAATATCCTTTAATGCACAGGAAAATTCCCACAGCAAACAATTATTTATCTGGCCTAAAATGTCAATAGTGCTGCTGCTCAGAAAACCCAATTTAACCTCCAGGTAATAAAGATTTTATGTTGAATTCTAAAGGTTTAATAGTTTTATATGTTAATTTTAGATACATAACCCACTTTAATAATGTCTGAGGTTTAGATGAAGGTTCATTCTTTACCACATGGATGTCCAATTGTTCCATCACCATGTATTGAAAAGACTGCTTTTATCACTGAATTGCTTTTACATCAGAGCCATAATTGTGTGGATCTATTTCTTGACTCTCTATTCATTACATTGCTCTTTCCCTTCTTCCAAGTAACATACCATATTCATTACCATAGTTTTATAGTAAGTCTTTAAATCAGGTGGTATGGTTCCTTCTTTATTCTTTTTCAAAAAATCCTTCTTTATTCTTTTTCAAAAAATCCTTCTTTATTCTTTTTCAAAATTATCTTAGCTATTCTAGTTCATTTGCCCATGTAAATTTTACAATCAGTTTATCTCTACCTACAAAAAGAAATCTTGCTAGGACTTTGAAGTGTATTGAGTTAAATCTACAGACCAATTGGAGAAGTGACATCTTTACTAAGTTGACAAGTACATTCCATTCCATGATGCCAATCAATTTATATGATTTCTTTCATCAGCAATCTGTATCTTTCACCACATAGATTTTGTAAATGTTTTACAGATTTATACTTAAGCATTTCTTTTTTAGGAACTATTATAAATGGCATTTTAAAGCTTCAATTTCCTTGTACATTGCCATAATATAGAAATGTGATTGATTTTTGTATATTGATCTTATGTTCTGTGACTTTGCTAAAATATATATTAGTTCTAGTTTTTTTATAGATTGAGATTTCCTACATATATTATCAAGCTATCTGCAAAAAAAAAATCAATTTTATTCTTCCTTTCCAGTCTGTATTCTTTTCACTTCTTTTTCTTGTCTCATCACACTGCTTAAAATTTGCAGTATAATGTTGAATAGGACTAGTAAAAGTGAACACCATTGTCTTGTACCTAATTTTAGAAGAAACATATTCAGTCTTTCAATATTAAATATATTACATGTAGATTTTTGGAGACAAGCTTTATCAGGTTGAGAAAGTTTTTTCTTTTATTTTTTAAATTATTTTATTTTTTCGGTGTGCCAAGATTCATTGTTAATGCACTACACCCATGCAATACATCCATGCAGTACATGCCTTCCTTAATACCATCCATGCAATACATGCCCTCCTTAATACCCACCACCAGGCTCTCCCAATGCCCCCCCCCAAAACCCTCAGTTTGTTTCTCAGAGTCTGCAGTCTCTCATGCTTCATCTCCCCCTCCGATTTCCCCCAACTCACTTCTCTCCTTCACCCAATGTCCTCCGTGTTATTCCTTATGCTCCACAAGTAAGTGAAACCATATGATAATTGACTCTGCTTGACTTATTTCCCTCAGTATAATCTCTTCCAGTCCTGTCCATGTTGATACAAAAGTTGGGTATTCATCCTTTCTGATGGAGGCATAATACTCCATTGTCTATATGGACCATATCTTCTTTATCCATTCGTCTGGTGAAGGGCATCTTGGCTCATTCCACAGTTCAGTGACTGTGGCCATTGCTGCTATGAACTTTGGGGTACAGATGGCCCTTCTTTTCAATACATCTGTATCTTTGGGGTAAATACCCAGTAGTGCAATTGCAGGATTATAGGGTAACTCTATTTTTAATTGCTTAAGAAATGTCCATGCTGTTTTCAAAAGTGGCTGCACCAGCTTGCATTCTGACCAACAATGTAAGAGGGTTCCCCTTTCTCCACATCTTCTCCAACATTTGTTGCTTACTGTCTTGTTAATTCTGGCTATGCTACCTGGTATAAGATGGTATCTCAATGTGGTTTGGATTTGAATCTCCCTGATTGCTAATGATGATGAACATTTTTTCATGTGTCTGTTAGCTATTTGTATGTCCTCTTTGGAGAAGTGTCTGTTCATGTCTTCTGCCCATTTTTTAATGTGATTATCTGTTTTTTGAGTGTTGAGTTTGAGGAATTCTTTTAAAGATCTTGGATATCAGCCCTTTGTCTATAGTATTATTTGCAAATATCTTCTCCCATTCCGTGGGTTGCCTCTTTGTTTTGTTGACTATTTCCTTTGCTGGGCAGAAGCTTTTGA
This sequence comes from Lontra canadensis, assembly GCF_010015895.1. Taxonomy (NCBI): domain Eukaryota; kingdom Metazoa; phylum Chordata; class Mammalia; order Carnivora; family Mustelidae; genus Lontra; species Lontra canadensis. Next base: position 3,187,698 of record NW_022631128.1, on the reverse strand, counting down.
TCTTGATGAAGTCCCAAACATTCACTTTCACTTTTGTTTCCTTTGCCTTTGGAAACATGTCTTGAAAGAAGTTGCTGTGACCGATATCAAAAAGGTTACTCCCTGTGTTCTCCTCTAGAATTTTGATAGATTCCTGCCTCACATTGAGGTCTTTTATCCATTTTGAGTTTATCTTTGTGTATGCTGTAGATAATGGTCAAGATTCATTCTCCTATACATAGCTGTCCAATTTTTTCAGCACCATTTATTAAAGAGACTGTCTTTTTCCACTGTATATTTTTTCCTGCTTTGTCGAAGATTATGTGACCACAGAGTTGTGGGTCCATATCTGGGCTCTCTATTCAGTTCCTCTGGTCTATGTGTCTGTTTCTGTGCCAGTTCAGGTTGAGAAAGCTTCCATCTATTCTTAGATTGTTGATCATTTTTTTTTCACATTTCTGAAATAATTTTTCTTTTTTTAAAATTTTGAAATTATTTAATTAACATATAATGTATTATTAGCCCCAGGGGTACAGGTCTGTGAATCGCCAGATTTACACACTTCACAGCACTCACCATAACACATACCTTCCCCAATGTCCATAACTCCAAAACCCTCTCCCTAACCCCTTCCCCCTGGCAACCCTCAGTTTGTTTTGTGAGATAAAGAGTCCCTTATGGTTTGTCTCCCTCCCAATCCCATCTTGTTTCATTTATACTTTTCCTAGCCCCCAACACCCCCACGATGCATCTCCACTTCCTCATATCAGGGAGATCATATGATAGTTGTCTTTCTCTGATTGACTTATTTCCCTAAGCATAATACCTTCTAGTTCCATCCATGTTGTTGCAAATGGCAAGATTTCGTTTCTTTTGATGACTGCATAGTATTCCATTGTGTATATATACCACATCTTCTTTATCCATTCATCTGTTGATGGACATCTAGATTCTTTCCATAGTTTGGTTATTGTGGACATGGCTGCTATAAACATTCAGGTGCTCGTGCCTTTTCAGATCACTACATTTGTTTCTTTAGGGTAAATACCCATTAGTGCAATTGCTGGGTCATAGGGTAGCTCTATTTTCAACTTTTTGAGGAACCTCCATGCTGTTTTCCAGAGTGGCTAAACCAACTTGCATTACCACCAACAGTGTAGGAGCGTTCCCCTTTCTCTGCATCCTCGCCAACATCTGTCATTTCCTGACTTGCTAATTTTAGCCATTCTGACTGGTGTGAGGTGGTATCTCATTGTGGTTTTGATTTTTATTTCCCTGATGCTGAGTGATGTTGAGCACTTTTTCATGTGTCTGTTGGCAATCTGGATGTCTTCTTTGCAGAACTGTCTGTTACTGTCCTCTGCCCATTTCTTGATTGGATTATTTGTTCTTTGGGTGTTGAGTTTGCTAAGTTCTTTATAGATTTTGGATACTAGCCCTTTATCTGATAGGTCCTTTGAAAATATCTTCTCCCATTCTGTCAGTTGTCTTTTGGTTTTGTTAACTGTTTCCTTTGCTGTACAAAAGCTTTTGATCTTGATGAAGTCCCAATCGTTCACTTCTGCCCGTGCTTCCCTTGCCTTTGGTGATGTTCCTAGGAAGAAGTTGCTGTGGCTGAGGTTGAAGAGGTTGCTGCCTGTGTTTTCCTTAAGGATTTTGGATTCCTTTCTCACATTGAGGTCCTTCATCTATTTTGAGTCTATTTTTGTGTGTGGTGTAAGGAAATGGTCCAGTTTCATTTTTCTGCATGTGGCTGTCCAATTTTCCCAACACCATTTGCTGAAGAGACTGTCTTTTTTCCATTGGACATGCTTTCCTGCTTTGTCGAAGATTAGTTGACCATAGAGTTGAGGGTCTATTTCTGGGCTCTCTATTCTGTTCCATTGGTCTATGTGTCTGTTTATGTGCTAGTACCATACTGTCTTGATGATGACAGCTTTGTAATAGAGCTTGAAGTCTGGAGTTGTTATGCCACCAACTTTGGCTTTCTTTTTCAACATTCCTCTGGCTATTTGAGGTCTTTTCTGGTTCTATATAAATTTTAGGATTATTTGTTCCATTTCTTTGAAAAAAATGGACAGGATTTTGATAGGCATTGCATTAAATGTGTAGATTGCTTTAGGTAGCATAGACATTTTCACAATATTTGTTCTTCCAATCCATGAGCATGGAACATTTTTCCATTTCTTTGTGTCTTCCTCAATTTCTTT